>NW_026733724.1:0-17502 GCF_028476545.2 Physella acuta | reverse complement strand
AGTACAGTAAAAATAATAATAGATAAAGAAATAAAAGAAGTATGTGGCAATTTTACTTTAACTTTAATAGCAGAGTCCTTTTTAAAAAATAAAATAGTACTAGATCTAGTACTATTCAAGTACTTTTTAAGATTAAATCATGAGTTGTGAATTACAGAATTAGCCACAACCAGTTTAAATGGTTTAAAATAAAAGCCCAAACCCTCTAATGAGTATAAAAAGCAACATGGGACATTCCAAACTATAGTGTATGGAATTGCCCCCACACCATGTGTGTGGAATTGCCCCACACCAACTATTGAAAAAAATATGCTTTCCCTGTTCTAAATTAAAGACTGAATCTAGCATCATTAACTGTTACTATTAACAAAAATGATTAAGCTTTTCATATAATCAATAAATAATTGACAACAATTAAAAATAAGACAAAAAAAATATTTTTAAAAAGTGCAGGTGTTGTACTTACCTAAGGATGTTTGAAGATAGATGCAGATAAAATTAAAATTCTTGCTCTGAATGTAGGTGAACGCTTCTCTAACAGTATCAGAAAGTACCAGAAATCACCTCTTAGAAACAGGGAATAGTAACTTTTATTAAACTTTACTCTCATTAAAAATAGAGAGTATCCAGTATATAGTGTGTGGAATTACCCCGTGTGTGGAATTACCCCACCTTACCCTACTACTTTAATCAAAACTTTAAGAATGCATTTAATTTACTTAATTTGTCAATGACACAGGTAATTACTTCCCTTGCAAACTTTCGGAACATGAATTAACGTTATTGGTAAATAGAAAGTTGTGTGTGAGTTCGATATTGAAAACCATATACATTCATCAATCAAGTTATTGAAATTGTCATTTACAGCATTTACCACATTGGTCTGTGTAGTCGAATGATTAATTGCCCCATTTAAATTATCGGCCTTTTGGCTAAGATCATCGTGTACTATATGTCACGGGTTCTGTACGGATGTCTAAGCTGTGGCTGCAGTTTTTCCTAACGTTAGTCAGGTACCCATCTGAGCTGGGTGGACATAAGGACGTCCTACATATATCGCATAATGTTTGATTAACTTAGTTGTCAGTTCTGCTACATTGAAACATCCAGGTGGTCAACTCGCTTGTTGTGGGCCGTATGAACTATCACATTTTAGTTCGGGGCCAGATTCTTCCAGGCATGTCTTTGATTTTTCTGGGCAAAGTTCCTCAGACATCACCAACAAACAATTTTTCATTGGACAAAAGGATTTCCGCGGGCCGGATGAGAGGACTTCGCGGGCCGCATCCGACCCGCGGGCCGTAGTTTGGAGACCCCTGCTCTAGCTAGATATAGTCTAGTTAAGTCTTGTCACTAGCACTAGGCAAAGCAACTTCTTTTTAAAATGAAATCTGGCAAGCAAAATCAATCAACACATATTAAAACGTTACCTTTCTACAAGATCTCTTTTTCTTCCACTTATTTGTGCTCCTCCTCTTCGACATTATTTTTTAAGTTGAACTAAATTTAGTTTCCCGAAGCTGACTTTCTCCATCTTTCGTGTTATCGCTTTAAGAAAATGTTAAGTGACGCTCAACGTGACGCTTGGTTGCTAATTTAATTCCCTGTGGCGCCACCTACCAGCGCTTTCTTAGAAATACGGCCCATATGAAGAAAGTTTTTCTTTTCTTTTAAACGAATAGCGTTATTACACCAAACAACGATTCCAACGGACAAACGTACATTGAACGACATCTTCGCTTGTCTTTAAAATGAGTAAAATTAATGCTCTTGTGTTTATAGATGCAATAACAATAAAATGTTAAACCTAAAACAAAAGCACATCTAATATTTTTTTTATATTATTTAAAACATTGTATTGCAAAATAAATGTCTAATTGTAAGAAAATTCAATATGTGTCTTTGATTTATTTTATTTTGTTTAGAATTCATTTACCAAATGGTCTATTTCATAGATGATTACTTCCCTTGCACAATGATCAAACAAGAAAAAAAATGTTGGTAAATATCAGCATCGGAAAAATGAATTAAAAAAAATATGGGCGACATTGTATCGAATCATATGAATATATTTAACATAAACTAATATATAAACTATGTAAGAATGTAAGATACGTATGCGTTACTAAAAGAGGTGGTCAAATGTAGCTCAATTTAAAGTTGTGCGTGTGTTAAATATGGCAGGTATTATGTTGATACACTCATGAATCAAGTTGTTGAAACTGTCATTTAAATTAGTGGTCGGAGTAGTCGAGTTACTTATTGCACCGATTCTCTTCTCGACATTTTGACTAAGATCAAAGTGTACTATCTGCTATGGGTTATGTACGGAGTCAGGTAACCCATCTGACCTGAGTGGACTAATTGCCCCGTTAATTTTTTTGAAAAAAAAATGTGTATCATAATTAATCATCAGTTATTTTGGACGCCAAATATTATTAGTAAAATATATCATAACTAATTACGTATATAACAACTTATTATAAAAGATATCTAATTAACAACACATTGCTACCAATGTAACGACAACATCAAACACAAATTAAACGATACTATGTACACGTGTTTTTATTTAGCTTAAAATATGAATTATATTTTCTTTTTTTTTTAATAAGTACTGATATATTTTAAGAAAAACAAAATGTGGTTCGCAATTAAAAAATGTAATGTGTATATACGTATATATTAATTATACTCCCCCTTGATCATTGTCACGTAGTTAGGTACATTGTTACTGCTCTAGTTGTGATTGCTATTGTACTTAAGATCACCCAATCTTATTATGACTGTGTATTTCCACTAATACATAGAACATACCATTGTCTGAAGATGGGCTGATTATTTTAACTAAATGAGAGGTCATATGAGGGTGGGGTAGAAGATGTTTGATTCTATATATAACTGTAATGCTCCGTAAAGAATATACGTAATAAAATGTACCAGATCAATTTTTAGATGGTGGTGCAATTTATTAAGATTCTACATGTTGTGACTTAGTTTTAAATGTTATATTAGTTGTAAGTGTAAGTAGTACTAGTAGTATTTCTCATTATTTATTTATTTTATATGCATATAATAGTAACAATGAAGGACAGTTAAGTTGTCCTATAGGATGTCGAGAACCACAGTATGGCATCTTCATTATTGGATATCTCAACCAGTGTGGCACAAGCAACGAATATTTCAAATTTCATTCAGTAGAATTACTCTTAAAAATATATATAAAGTATAAATTACTTTTAACAAAAAGGTGTTTTCAGGCTTTTTCATATGTTTCCAGTTATAGTCATAGGACAAATAGTAGGCCTACACAATAGGCTGGTAGTAAATTTAATTCTATTTTATTAATCACTAAATCAATTGTTTATTCCATAGCTGGAGACATTTACAGTGGCCTATCCAGAACTTTCCTTACAAGGGAAGGGAAGAAGGCCAAGACCCCACTCCCCCCTACAATTCCCAAAACATATTACTTACTTTGATGCTCCACAAGATCAAGGTTGAGGGAAACAAGACGTACAAAGATGTGGAGTTGTAGTTTTAAAAACTGTTCCCCCAAAGCAGTTATCAACCGTATAGGTTTGAAAAGAAACCAAAGCATGTGGCATCAACTGCTGCATCCCTTGTAGGCATCACGTCTTTATTAAACTACATTACATTACATTTACTCTACTAAATTTTGATTCTGTTTCTCCTGCACTAGATAATTGTGGTATTTTTTAAAATAATATTTTAACTCATGTGATTTTTGAAAATAATTAACACATTTTTCCACGTTGATGTTACCAACACAATAGTTTTAGAGTTATTCCAAAGCAAAAAAAAAAAAAAATTGAATTTTTTTTTTTAATGAAAATAAAAGTGACCAAAACGCATTTTTGTCATTTTCAATTATTTTTTTACCTTAGAAAGACTCATTTTAGATGACTGAAAAAAATTGGGCATATATATTACAAACTTTGCAGCAACTCTACCAATTTCTACACTTCTATTTTATTTAGTTTAAAAAATATGGGTTCTCAAAAATGGCACTTTTTGAAAATCAGTTTTTTACCAAATTTTGCTTTTTTAAAAATCGCATAACTTTTTATTTATTGAGATATTTTTATAAAATTTGTGGCATAGACCTTACAATTAAAAGTTCTTTCATGACATACTCACTCCAGAAGTCTGCAATCAATAGTTAATTTCAGTTTGGACTACCTACTACTAGTCCACGGTTTTAGCGCGTGAACTACGCTTGTACACAGGGTGTGTTTAAACGTGAAGCTATTTAATTCAGGACATTCTAGGGACTTAAAATATGGATGCACTTAACTATTAGATGCTAGTGTTTACTAATTCTTTAAAATCTATCGTATGGGATTAATGATAGGGTCGTATTACTACAGTTTATCTGGACTATCGCGTCAAAATTATGAATCGACAAATTCAAAATGGCCACCAGACATTTTTGGTTACTATGTGGACGAACTCAATTATTTACAGGGAACGAAGGTTAAATACTTATAAAATATTATTGAAACACAAAAGAAACTTATAATTGTAATAACTTTAAATTTTTATCAATTTATTTAAAACAAAAGACACTAAATTTTAAGGACTAATGTGATTAATTTTTAATTTTCTGTTGTGCACTTTGATTCTGATTCCCCTGCTGAATAATGTGAAATGGTCTGCGCCAGTCCCCTTGATAAAATGTACCAGATCAATTTTTAGATGGTGGTGCAATTTAACAAGATTGTACATGTGACTTAGTTTTAAATGTTATATTAGTTGTAAGTGTAAGTAGTACTAGTAGTATTTCTCATTATTTATTTATTTTATATGTATATAGTAACACTGAAGGACAGTTAAGTTGTCCTATATGTTGTTGAGAACCACAGTATGGCATCTTCATCATTGGATATCTCAACCATTGTGGCACAAACAACGAATATTTCATTCAATAGAATTAATGTTGAAAATATACTATCAAGTATAAATTTCTTTAAACAAAAAGGTGTTTTCAGGCTTTTTCATGTTTTCAGCTACAGTCACAGGATAAATAGTAGGCCTACACAATAGGCTAGTAGTAAATCTAATTATATTTTATTTAATCACTAAATCAATTATTTATTCCATAGCTGGAGACATTTATGGTGGCCTATCCAGAACTTTCCTTACAAGGGAAGGGAAGAAGGCCAAGCCCCCCCCCCCCCCAACTACAATTCCCAAAACATATCACTTACTCTTGATGCTCCACAAGATCAAGGTTGGGGGAAACAAGACATACAAAGATGTGGAGTTGTCGTTTTAAAAACTGTTCCCCCAAAGCAGTTATCAACCCAATAGGTTTGAATGTAGCAGCAACTGCTGCATTACTTGTAGGCATCACGTCTTTATTAGATTACATTACATTACTCCACTAAATTTTGATTTTGTTTCTCCTGCTATAGATAACTGTGGCATTTTTTAAAAATAATATTTTAACTCATGTGATTTTTGAAAATAATGAACACATTATTCCTGTTAATGTTACCAACAAAATAGTTTTAGAGTTATTCTATGTCCAAAGCAAAAAAAAAAAAAAAAAAAAAAAAAAAAAAATCATAAAAATAAAAGTGACCAAAACGCATTTTTGTCATTTTCAATTATTTTTTTACCTTAGAAAGACTCATTTTAGATAACTGAAAAAAATTGGGCATATATATTACAAACTTTGCAGTAACTTTACCAATTTCTACACTTCTATGTTATTTAGTTTAGAAAATATGGGTTCTCAAAAATGGCACTTTTTAAAAATCAGTTTTTTACCAAATTTTGCTTTTTTAAAAATCGCATAACTTTTTTATTTATTAAGATATTTTTATAAAATGTGTGGCATAGAGCTTACAATTAAAAGTTCTTTCATGACATACTCACTCCAGAAGTCTGCAATCAATAGTTAATTTCAGTTTGGACTACCTAGTTACAAGAGGTAGCACGTGAAATGTGTGAGTCGCTATTGAGTTCGTTCATCACTTCCCCCTTCTGTTGACACACGGCTCTCCCTATGATGCAGGAAGGTAAACAACAACACCATGTCTTTCAGTTAGCATAAACTTTGTTAATTCTTATTTCTGGTTAGTAGAATTCAATCGAACGACAAGTTAGTTGTATCGTTCACTTCAGTGTCAGAATGTGGCAGTATATCAAACGACAATTTCCTTACGAATATTATTTCTAATGGGTTGACGATCTTTTTTTTTTTTTGACGGATCTAAAAGTTTTCGTAAAAATCTTTTAAGATTGGGAAAAATTTCTTTTTTTAAATTAATAGGGTCATAAAAATGGTATGTTGTAAAACTTTTTTTTTTTCATTTAAGTTATTATTTTCTTATTTCAAAACTATTCAAAATATCCAAAAGTGCAAGAAACCCATCATGACGAAACACCAGGACTATGTTGATTTTTGTAACGAGCATATAAACTCAAAGATAAAAAGCAACAGTTCAATTGTAAATTTCAATAATAAAGACCCATATATTCCTTTATATTTTATTAAAATTTAACATTAACCGATACTGACCATTAATTTGTGTTCATGTAAAAACAATAGCTAGGTAAGTCAAATTTGAGAGGGTTCAGATTGGTCTCAAAATAACGTTGTCGGTAAGTGATATACGGCTAACACTCGACAGAACAGATTTAATGATTATTGTAGTGGTTTAGAGCATTTTAAAACACAAAAGAATAGTGCGGATTTGTCGTATGTTTTATTACATGATTTTCGACACGCGCTATACAGTACTGTACTGTAAACGTCAGGCCTAGGTTTGAGATTTTAAAATTAAAGAAAATAAAATAGAACAACACACAAGATATAGGCAGGACAGAAGTAAACACATTTCTGTAGACAACTATAAATAGAACAACCCAAGCGTGGCATAGGAGTTAAATTAATGCTAAAAATTGATACATTTAGAAAATAAACAACGTTTGCTTATTTGATGTTAGTTTCCAAGACTTGCACATAATTTAGTTCAAACAATCGCTAATGCTTCTTTAGAATTGGCTAAATAATTTTTTTATTTTTTTATTTTAAGGATTGTTTTATTACAACCAAAAATGCATGTAAAGTATTCAACCCCTTGTGTGTGTGAGAGGGGGGGGGAGTGGGGAGGGGGGGGTTCTAAAACAGTATAATTATGTGTACTCGTTACACAATATTATTTGAATGTGTTTTAATAATTAATATTAGAATTTATGACATTAATAAGGCTCAAGGCCTCTACTGTCGTTGTCCAGATATATGGTGAAATATATGTTTTGACGTGTGTGTGTGCTATAGATTAACTTGATAAATCCCCTTAATACTTAATACATATCATACATTTTATGTCTATGAAATACATCACAATTATATCGTGACAACAGCTTTATTTTGCATGAATATTATTTACTCAAGATATGTTATAACAAATAAACCGGGAGTGATCTCGCCTAAACTTTCTCGAATATTCTTATATGAAACAACAGGGGACGGCTACTCGGAATAAAGACATGGTTTTTAATCCATTTTAAATACTTATACTTTTTAAAATAGAATAAAATCTCATGTGAACACTAAATAAAATGTGCATAATAGTGCGGTATATTATTAGTACTTTATAAATTCACATGCATTTTTTCAGAAATCGAAAATAGCAAAAATTACTACTTTTGGTAAACGGAAATTACTCACACATACTCACACACAGACATATAAACAAGGTTGCAAAGTTATGTTTTTTCGACTCAGGGAGGTGTAAAACGTCGAGATTTGCAAAAAGCTGGATTTTTTGTTTTGCACGATTACAAGACTTTGTCTATACTTTGTATATACGAGAAAGTAAAAAGGTAGTAGGCTTTTCAGTGCTTAAAAGTGCAAACTGAGAAAAACAGCAAAAAAGTAACGTAAATACCATATCTGTGCAATTTTTAAAGCTAATTATAAGCTTAGAGTGTTTCCGAGATGATGTAAAATGCAATTATCATATACATGAGACATCTAGCTTTCCAATAATATGATTACGGATATAAAACGTTTCGGTTGTAATATTGGGAAAAAATAATTACAAACATTCGCTTCCCATTACCAGGTGGTCGCCCATGAGTCATTTTACATATTTGAGTTTTTTTGTAGCGCATTTAAAAGTTTGTTGTTTTAAAGTTGTTTGTAATTTGCTTAATGTTTTAAACTCTATAATTTCGACTTTGTTGATATTGTTGTAACCAACCACTGGACGGTCTACACACTGGAAGACTGGACTAGGGTGGTAAAAATAGATCGTGTGTGTAGGCTCGTGGTGACGGCGTCCTGCAAGACAGAAGTAAACACATTTATGTAGACAACTATAAATAGAACAACACATACAAGACATAGGCAAGACAGAAGTAAACACATTTCTGTAGACAACTATAAATAGAACAATACAAACAAGACATAGGCAAGACAGAAGTAAACACATTTCTGTAGACAACTATAAATAGAACAACACACAAGACATAGGCAAGACAGAAGTAAACACATTTCTGTAGACAACTATAAATAGAACAACACACACAAGACAGAAGTAAACACATTTCTGTAGACAACTATAAATAGAATAACACACACAAGACATAGGCAAGACAGAAGTAAACACATTTCTGTAGACAACTATAAATAGAACAATACATACAAGACATAGGCAAGACAGAAGTAAACACATTTCTGTAGACAACTATAAATAGAACAACACATACAAGACATAGGCAAGACAGAAGTAAACACATTTCTGTAGACAACTATAAATAGAACAATACAAACAAGACATAGGCAAGACAGAAGTAAACACATTTCTGTAGACAACTATAAATAGAACAACACATACAAGACATAGGCAAGACAGAAGTAAACACATTTCTGTAGACAACTATAAATAGAACAATACATACAAGACATAGGCAAGACAGAAGTAAACACATTTCTGTAGACAACTATAAATAGAACAACACATACAAGACATAAGCAAGACAGAAGTAAACACATTTCTGTAGACAACTATAAATAGAACAATACAAACAAGACATAGGCAAGACAGAAGTAAACACATTTCTGTAGACAACTATAAATAGAACAACACATACAAGACATAGGCAAGACAGAAGTAAACACATTTCTGTAGACAA
Source organism: Physella acuta (assembly GCF_028476545.2). Lineage (NCBI taxonomy): Eukaryota > Metazoa > Mollusca > Gastropoda > Physidae > Physella > Physella acuta. The sequence continues at coordinate 8,328 of NW_026733724.1, read as the reverse complement.
CTATAAATAGAACAATACATACAAGACATAGGCAAGACAGAAGTAAACACATTTCTGTAGACAACTATAAATAGAACAACACACACACACAAGACAATAACATAGGTAGGACAGAAGTTAACACATCACTGGAATATGTTAGAATGTAGATTCCTCATATTCATGTTTTTGTCTGATACTATATTAAACTAGATTCATGCACATTAGTTACAGAACAGTTAATAGTAGACTGTACATTATGAAATGGTTACTGTGCTTGTATTTTCAAGCAATGTAATTAGCGCAAAAGTCTAAAGTTGACTTTCAAATTTGACTTTTTCAAAATTTGAGGATAAGCAACTTCTTCCTTTGTTGTGGTGATAGATGATACGTGATTCATCCTCCACTAAAATGATGTCACACACCTTTTTTTACAAAACCCCTCCAACAAAATTACATTTCACATTCAATATATAATTTTTTATGTTTATTTTTTTTAAAGCTTTACTAAGCTTGACTTTCTTGACAAGCGAAATTATGGTTAAAACTAATTTTTCAAATGTTTTAGTGCATAAACGTGTCTTTCCTTTTCTCTCCATCGTCACCAAACCCACCCCCTCCTTCCACCCCTGCCCTGTCCAGAAATGTCGCCATTTATAGACCATCCCTTATATATCTGGTACCTTGTTGTAAGCGAGAGATAAAGATAAATAGAGTTCGTACACTCGTGTAGGCTTAACGACTGATACATCTCAGGATTCCTAATGTATTATTGCACCTGACACGTACATGAAATCATAATTTTAATAGTTCTCTTTCAAACAACCAATAAATGCATTCATTTTGGTTAGTATGGGACATTCATAAAAATATAGTAAGCGCAAAACAAAACTGTTTTTTTAATGGGTTTTTTTTATATGTGTATTTTATTAAATAAATCCTTGGTGTTCATGAAATAATTGACTTGCTCAGCATTTAATACTTTAGCATCACCTAGTTGTGTGATGCTAGTCTCAAGTTACATATTTAAATGAACCCAAAATGCAAACCCAAAAAGTATTTGATGAATTAGTTTTTTTTTTAAAAAATAATTCGTTGTCCTTTTTGTAATTTGGATATAATTAAGGCTGTCATTTTTTTGAAGAAAAACTACAAACAAAACATCAATGTTTGAGTAACCATTTGAAAAAAAAACATAAACACCAGCCTTTATATGTAGTGTGAGGTTGTAGCCTGGGACTTTTTCACATTTTGTTATCAATGGTCAATTAATTCAAGGTAGTTTTGTTTGTCTATGTGTCTGTGGCTTTATTTTCAGGATTTGTTTAATGTATACTTGAAATAACTGAACGCATTTGAGATTTTGAACTTTAAACAAAATATTTTGTTAGTTTAATGTTAGGCTTAGTTTATATTAACAAGCAAATAAAGTGGGACATTCTAGTTATTTTCAATCGCAGTACTTGTTTAGTTATGTATTTACTAATTGTCTTCGCGTATGATACTTTTCCAATACCTGCATTCCAGAATTGAAGAAGGCTCTTAATAAAATGTCCATTACAAACTCAAGCGGTGGATATTTTCTTTGTTTCCAATCTTAAGTTTTCTGCCACAAGATAATCAAGTTTACTTCTTGCATCTGCCATTTTATGGTCTACAGAAGAAAGAATATATATATATCAATGTTATGCTGTTTTTGGTAAACTTTTGCATTATCCTTTACCTGTCTGAGTTCGCTTTGAAGAACCTTATGCAGAGAAATACTCAATTCACATTATATTGAGTCAACAGTGTGGCAGCTGAGGCTCATACATGATATTTTTTATAGTATATATATATCGAAAAGGATTAGGGAGCAAAATGTATAAAGATTCAACGATATCTTCGGTTGTCTTGCAAAAGTGTAAAACATAATAATAATGTATGCAGTTTGTAATTACATTACATTTTTTATACATAACACTAAAACACATCTCTGTGTTTATCATTATTGAAAATAATTTATTTAGTTTATTAGTATGTTTTATCACATAAAACGGTGTTTCATTTTGATGTTTGATTTTGCTTTATCAAACTAATTGTGCATATTAATAAGGTAATTATTTCCCTTGCAAAATTTCTAAGCTAGAAAAATATTATCTGCAATATTCAAACACAATACAAATACAAGCTACATTGTCTTTAATCATATGAACACACTAAAGTTAGTTAAAAAGAAAATGTGTCACATGTAAGTCAATATAAAGCTTCGTGTGATTTCAATATGGCAGGTATTATGTTGACACAATCATTAATCAAGTTATTACAACTGTCATTTAAAGCAGACACTTCAATGGTCGGAGTAGTCGAGTGACTGAATGCACCGATTCTCTTCCCGACATTTTGACTACAATTAAAGCGTACTATATGCTATGGGTTCTGTACGGAGGTCTTAGCTATGGGATCCGAACTCGTGACTTTCGAGTAAGCCATTGTGGGATATAAAGGTCTAAATATATCTACACCATTTTTAAAAGTAGTTACAGATTGTAATGTATTTTTGAAGCAATCTGTTATTTTATCTTTTATTTTTATCTTATCACGCCAAATAATTCGTACATATATTTTAAATCTCCAGGCAATATGTATGGCTATTTTGTTTTCGTTTTTGAACTACTAATTTAATATTAACCTAAGTTACTTGCTAAGCAAAATTCAAAATAATGTGCAAAGCAAATTATCAAATGCATACATTAAAAAAAATAAATGCATATGGGATTAGATATTGTGGTCGAGTAATATCCAAGTGTGGTGATATATAATGCTTTTTATTATAACTGGGGATGTAAATATAACTTAATTGATTTATTCGGTATCTCCGCTGGTGTATCCCTTTGCCTGATAATCTAAAGAAGGATAATTAAGAAAACGTGTTAACAAAAAGGTTTCAAGACTGGACACGAAATTGTCCTTCTTTGGGAATATGCGAGTTGAGATGATAAGTGAATAATGTTTTGATCTAAAACAGCTTTAAAAGAAATACAAATCAACTGTATAAAACTGGCAAAAGTCTATCTCTCTTTAATATGGTTTGTTGCTTATTTGCTTTAATATCGTGTTAATTATGTGTCGTGTGTATTATTGTGCTAATGGGTGGTAGTGTGGCTCTAGTCTAATTATACCAATGTGTTTATGTCTGAAAGTGTTAATGCGTGTTCAAATGACATGTAAACCTAGACCTTTAATTATTTTATTTTTTATTAGGGTTTGGTTGTTGATGTTGCTAATGGTGTTTTTAAAAATGAAATACCAAATGGGTTTATTTACATGTTTTATAAAGTGTGTTGCTATTATGCTAACTGTTACTGTAAAGATATGTTTTGGTAATAGTTATCTGTTAATTAGCGCTGCCCTAATGGTTCTAATGCAATATGTATACGTGTCCAGCTTCGGTGTCATTGTGTCCGTTAGTCTGGTCCATATGAAGCCGTACAGTTTGAGTTTGTCTGTCACTATAATTTGGGTGTCGTGCTTTATCTTTCCTCTCCGTTTTACATAGTTTTGGATTTATCTGCATTTATTTAGTCTCCGCTGTCTGTAAATGTCTATATTTTTGTCTTCATTTATTTAACTCTTCGTAGATACATATTGGTGTCGTCAGCGTATGCTATAATTTTCTTGGCTGACTGTTTGGTATTAGCAATTCTTTAAAGCGGTTGTCATGCCTAATACGTTCTAACATGGGTTCTATGCTAAGAATGTGGGGTAGTGAGGGTGGTGGGATTGGCTAGGTGAAGCTGTTGAGTAGTAACGAGATGTCTTTCGTTTAGAATAAACTTGTGAGTGAGCAATTGAAGGATATCAAGGTCTAAATATATCTACACCATTTTCAAATGTAGTTAATGATTGTAATGTAATGTGTTTAGGAAGCCATCTTTCATATTATTTTGTTTTTCTTTTCATCAAATCATGCCAAAATCTGTGTACATACATTTTAAATCAGGCGATATGTATGGCTATTTTGTATTGATTTGTGTACTACTACTTTAATATTTACATACAGCTACTTGCAAAGATAGTGTGATCCGGTATATTCCATGTGTGGTGATATATAATGCTTTATTTTAAAAGTAGGGGAGGAAGATACAGCTGTATTGAGTTATGCATTATTCCCGTTGTTGTATCCCTTTAATTAGTATTCAGCTTCTATGTAAATATGTGTGTCCGTCTCGTCCTTGTGAAGCCGAACAGTTTGAGTTTGTCTGTCACTGAGTTTGTCTGTCACTGTGAGTGGAGTGTCATATTTTGTTTTCCTGTCCGTTTCATTTAATTTTGGATTTCTCAACTTGTATTTTGCCCCCACTGCCTATCCCGTATTCTATAAATTTCTCTATTATTGTTTTCATTTATTTGCTCCGTCTGTTGTTAAACATTGGTGTCGTCATTATGTGCTATACTTTAATTTAATGTGGATGTCCAGTCTATTACTTTCTAACATGGGCTCTATGCTAAGTTTGTGGAGTAGTGAGAAAGTGAGGTAGGGGTATTGATTGTTATATGTGTTTATTTATTTTATTTTATTTATTTATTTATTTTTTTTACTTTTTTTGGGTGGCGGGGGTGGAAGGGGTTGTGGAAGATTGTAATCGTATTATTTTATCTCCTTTATTTTACATGTACAAAATAATAATTATAGATTGCAACTAAAAAATAAAATAAATACTTTGTTTCTAGCCCCCTGATACAACTTACGATCATTACAATTGATATATGTTGTTGATACATGAACACAATATGCAGAAGTCAAGTTTGAAGCGGGTCACATATATGATATATTATACAGGCATATAACTGAGATCTGGATCATTAAATGAGTTCATGTTTAAGCTATGCAAAGCTGAAAGAAACTAGACGGAGTTGTCAAACTTTGTCTAAGATTAATGTTTATTATGTACAATATTTATGCTATACTATGTTTAATGTATAAATGTATTCCAGGCCATAAGGCCCGTGCATAAAATTGTCAAATAGTCGTCAGATCTCATTATGACGTGTGTTCATTACAGTTGCTGCTACTTGCTATGGAAGTTTTAATGTTACTTTATTTGGTAAAATTAGCGTTTCTACCACTGACAGGCGCAAGACATTTGCTTTAGTAAATAATTTTTTAACAGCTACCTCCCTTTTAAGTAATATACGTCGACAGGGGTGGTGGATACTAAAATCTAATATTGTTAGGACGTCATAAATTGATGAACCCTTATGAAGTAACGCAAGTCTATTCAATAAATAACTCTTTGTATTTATACAATTAAAATAACATTTTAACAATTTAGTCCATTTCATGTTTTGTCATAAAAAAAAAAGACTAGTCGTGAATAACATGATCTGACATAATTTATGTAATATATTGGAAAATCTACGATCTAAGCATAGTATGAGTATATAGAGTTAGCTGCCATCTGCACTCACTCATCGGAACTCCCGATTTCCATTAGGCGCTATTCAAAGACCAGTTTCACATAGAAACAAAACGAAAGCATCGTAGACTTTCAAAGATTTTATACTATATAATGTATGAGTCATTTTGTATACCTACGTATATAATTTGAGATATATTCAAATTTAGTAAAAAAAAAACAACTCCTTGCTTCCCCCCCCCCCCTTTTTTTGCAATTGTTTAACCCTGATTGCGCCTCATTAACAGCCTATTAAAAGCTAATGGTCAATATTGCTACGCAGAGTGGCCACCCCTGCCGCTAGGTGGCGAAACGAACTTTTAGGTTAATATCAAAGCACAACAAACCTTTCTTGGCCTGACTATTTTCTATTTATTTATATATACTGGATAGCTTTTCCAGATATTATAAATTACTTAAGAGCAACAACTTCATATTTTCGACCATGCCTTAAAGCAGGCGAACTAATATCCCGTTTATCCAAAAATTCTGATTATTCATTTAGTATTAAGATTGCCTGAGTCGACCCGGGCGCATTTTCTTTACTAAATAATAAATACATTAAACTTAATGCAGGCCCTAGAATCTCTAGCTAGATCTAGATCTAGTCTAATTAAGTCTTGTCACTAGCACAAGGCAAAACAATGTCTTATTAAAATGAAATATAGCAAGCAAAATCAACACATATTAAAACGTTACCTTTCTACAAGATCTCTTTTTGTTCCACTTATTTTTGCTACTCTTCTTCGACATTCTTCTTTAATTTGAACTAAATTCATTTTCCCGAAGCTGACTTTCTCCATTATCGCTTTAAGAAAATGTTATGGTACGCTCAATGCGTCGCTAGGTTGCTAACCTAATTCCCTGTGGCGCCACCTACCGGCGCTTTCTGAGAAATATGGCCCATTTGTAGAAAGTTTTCTGTTCTCAATATGTATTTTCTTTTAAACTTTAAACGAATAGGGATATTACACCAAACAACGAAAAGCAATTCGGTAACGTAGATTTAATGATATCTTCGCTTGTCTTTCAAATGAGTAAAATTAATGCTGTTGTGTTTATGTTTGCAATTACAATACAATTTTAAACAATAGACAAACGCACATCTACTATTTTTTGTATATTATTTGAACCATTTTGTTGTAAAAATAAACGTCTAATTTTAAGAAAAATTAATAATCGTCTTTGATTTATTTGTTTTTTCTTTAGAATTCGTTTACCGAATGGTCTATTTAATAGGTAATTACTTCCCTTGCACAATAACCAAACAAGGAAAAAAATACTGGTACATATCAGCAACGGAAAAATGAAACAAAAAACAAATACGGGCGACATTATATCGAATCATATGGATACATTAAACATAAACTAATATATAAACTATGAAACAATGTAAGATACGTATGCGTTACTAAAAGAGATGGTCAAATGTAGCTCAATTTAAAGTTGTGGTTGTGTTAAATATGGCAGGTATTATGTTGATACACTCATGAATCAAGTTATTGAAACTGTCATTTAAATTAGTGGTCGGAGTAGTCGAGTTACTTATTGCACTGATTCTCTTCTCGACATTTTGACTAAGATCAAAGTGTACTATCTACTACGAGCCGACCCGCGGCATATCATACGCCGCTATTTAGTTGTTGTTTTTTTTTTCTACTTTTCAGTTATTCATAACTTGTGAATTCGACACTACCAACGCTGCCACTGAAAATATTTCTTTAAAAACACTATAAGTAACTCGTTACGGACAATAACCCCCGTCCTTCCTCCCCTACGTTAAAGTTAACTCCACTTAGTTCCCCCCCCCCCCACACCCCTAGGTTTAAAATCGTTTCAAACTAAATTATCTGCCCCTAATAGTCGTCACTAAACCCGGATCTGTTTGTAAACATTTAGAGTGAACCACAGCTCATCAGACCATGTAGGGGTGGGGGGTGGTAGGGAGCGCGTTTACAGCTTGTTTTCTAGCGACACCCAGAAGTGAATTATATATATACGAGCCGGCCCGCGGCATAACATACGCCGCTAATTAGTTGTTGTTTTTTCTACTTTTCAGTAATTCATAATTTATGAATTCGACAGTACCAACGCTGCCATTGAAAATATTTCTTTAAAACACTATAAGTAGCGCTCGTTAAGGACCATAACCCCCCCTCCCCCCCCCCCCCTACTTTTAAAATCGTTGGCTCTGCTTGTAAACATTTAGAGTGAACACAGCTCACTAAAACCATGTAGGGGTGGGGAGGTAGGGAGAGCGTTTGCAGCTTGTTTTCTAACGGTTCGAAGAAGAGAATTATATATATAGATAGATGGGTTATGTACGGAGTCAGGTAACCCATCTGACCTGAGTGGACTAATTGCCCCGTTCATTTTTTGAGAAAAAAAAAGGTATCATAATTAAATCATCAGTTATTTTGAACGCCGAATAATATTAGTAAAATAGATCATAACGCGTTACGTATATAATAAATTATTATGAAATATATCCAATTAACAATACATTGCTACCAATGTAACGACAACATCAAACACAAATTAGACGATACTACACACAAGTGTTTTTATTTAGTTTAAAATATGAGTTAAATAATCTTGTTTTTTAAATAAGTACTGATATATTTTTAGAAAACAAAATGTAGTTCGCAATTAAAAAATGTAATGTGTATATACGTATATATTAATTATACTCCCCCTTGATCATTGTCACGTAGTTAGGTACATTGTTACTGCTCTAGTTGTGATTGCTATTGTATTAGGTTGGCAAAGAAAATAACGTACGCGGTATATGCCCTGAAATATTACGGTACAGTAAACTGTAATTACTTTTTTATTACTTATTTGTATTGTTTTAAATAAACTCATGTCTGAACTAATGTGTATGTAACAGGATAATACACATTTAAAATGC
>NW_026733723.1:7500-38851 GCF_028476545.2 Physella acuta | reverse complement strand
GCTTTTACCTTGAAGCAAACAACGTGACGATAGAAGCCAAAAAGAGAGCTATTTTGTTAACAGTCATAGGGCCTCAACAATTTAGGCTACTAAAAGACTTATGCGCACCAGCTAGTCTAACTACCAAGAGCTTTAACGAGCTGAGCAAATTGCTAACAGACCACCATGCGCCTACCCCATCAAAGTTTCTATGTAGAGCTAGATTTGACAGTAGGACTCGTCAACCAAACGAGTCAATATCAGAATATGTTGCTGCTTTACGTCATTTAAGTGAATTTTGTGAATTCGGAGACACGCTGTCTGACAGACTATGTGAAAAGTTTGTGACAGGTGTAAACAGCCCTGATATTCAAAGAAAGTTGCTGCTCGAGTCAGATCTAAAATTGGAAAAAGCAATACAACTTGCAATGTCATTCCAGCAGTCATCTGATGCGGCGAGATCTTTAGCACCTTCAGAGATCCATGCAGTAAACAGCAGGTTAGTCAATAAACATCAACCCCATCAGAGCATTCCAACTTATGCTAAACAGCCTGCTCGTTCAAACCCTAGATCTAAATCTAGTAATAATTATCAAAAATGTCATAGATGTAAAGGTCCCCATGCATCTCATCGGTGCAAGTTCAAGTCTGCAACTTGTTATAAGTGCAGTAAGCAAGGTCACATTGCCAAGGCCTGCTTTGCAAAGTCTTCGTCTGTTGCTAAATCTAGCCAGTCAAGACAGTACCGCAACCAAAAGCAGCACTATGTTAACTCTCACCAAGACTACCTAACCCAACCAATGAACCACTCTACCTGTGAAAATGCTCAAACTGATTCGCAGCCGGATTTCAGCCTGTTCTCTGTGAAATCAATAAGTCATGCTCCCATCAATGTACAAGTTTATATCAACGGTAAGAGCATCAGCTTCCAACTTGACACTGGAGCATCTCTAACAGTCATAACAAAGAAAGATTTTGACGCTGTCACAGGAGGATCAGTGTCTCTACAGCCGTGTCACAAGTGTCTAACAACATACACTGGTGACAATGTTCCGGTAATAGGAGAGTGTATGGTTCATGTAAGTTATAATGGTCAAAGTGTTAAACTTCCTCTTCTTGTGGTTGAAGGAAATGGACCGCCATTACTAGGTAGGAACTGGTTAAGTGATCTTAAGTTAAATTGGGAGAGTATTTGTTCATTGAAGAATGTAAAAGAATCTAGTCTTACTTCACTAGATAGAGTTATATCTGAAAATAAATGTGTTTTTGGTAACTCTGGATTACTAAATGATAGAACAGTGAAGTTAAGCATTAAAGACACAAATCCAAGATACTGCAAAGCTAGAGTTCCACCTTATGCAATGAGGAATAAAATTGAAAATGAGCTAAGTAGATTGGAATCTAATGGCATTATAAAGAAGGTAGACTATTCCGATTGGGCGTCGTCCATTGTGCCAGTGTTAAAGAAGGATGGTTCTATAAGAATTTGTGGAGATTATAAAACTACACTGAATAAGCAAATAGAGCTAAATAGGTACCCTATACCTAACATTGAGGAAATCTCTTTGAATTTGGCAGGAGGAGACAAATTCACTGAATTAGACTTTAGTCATGCTTACACTCAACTAGAACTGCATCCAGATTCAAAAGTCTATACGACAATAAACACACATAAAGGACTCTACCAATATGAAAGACTATGTTTTGGCATATCATCCAGCCCTGGAATTTTCCAAGCTGTCATGGACAGTATTTTTAAGGACATTCCAAATGTTTGTGTGTACTTTGACAATGTGTACATAACTGGTAAGAATGACACTGAACATCTTAAAACACTTGATAAAGTATTGAAAATTGTTGGTGAAAAAGGTTTAAAGATAAACAAAGATAAATGTCAATTCATGCTGACAGAAATTAGTTTTCTTGGTTATATATTGAGCAAACAAGGCATCAGACCTCAACCTGAGAAAACAAAAGCCATTAAAGAAGCACCCAAACCTGAAAATACCCAACAACTAAGAGCTTTTTTGGGCTTAATAAATTACTATGCAAAGTTCATAGGAAATCTGTCTGGTAAACTATCACCACTGTACAAGCTGCTACAGAAAAATGCAACTTGGCACTGGGGTAAACAACAAGATACTGCTTTTAATACAGCAAAAGAGGCTTTGTCTGCTGACACCTTACTAACTCACTATGACCCAGGGAAAAGACTTATATTAACATGTGATGCTTCACCAGATGGTGTAGGAGCAGTCTTGTCCCACATGGATGAGAAGGGTGACAGACCCATTGCTTTTGCCAGTAGATCTTTGAACCAGGCTGAGAAAAATTATTCTCAGTTAGATAGGGAAGGCTTAGGCATCATTTTTGGTGTTAAGAAATTTCATAAGTTTCTGTTTGGTAGGAAGTTCACCATCTTTACAGATCATAAACCATTGCTAGGTTTATTTGGAGAAAACAAAACCCTACCTGAGCATGCCTCACCAAGAATTCAAAGATGGGCTATCACACTAACTGCATACAATTATGAATTGAAATACAAACCTGGATCTGAGAATAGTGCAGATAGTCTTAGTAGATTACCTTTAAAAAACCAGAGCCTGAGCTATGTACCAGAAGATGTATTTGTTCTCTTCACTATCATGGATAACTCCAATATAAATGTGAATGATATTAAAAGAGAAACACAAAAAGATGAGTGCTTAATAAAAGTATATGAGTACTGTAAAAATGGTTGGCCTGAAGAGTCAGTGAATGAGGACTTAAAGCCATATAAAATAAGAAAAACAGAGTTAAGTCTAGAAGATGGATGTATACTATGGGGGTCAAGAGTAATTATCCCCAAAATGTTACAAAAAGAAGTTTTAAGAACTTTACATGATACTCATCTTGGTTCTTCCAAAATGAAGAGTCTAGCAAGATCATGGTTCTGGTGGCCACATATGGATGCTGATATTGAAAAATATGTAAAGCTTTGTTCAAGCTGTGCACAACATTCAAAGCAACCAGCTACAGCACCCTTGCAAAACTGGGACTGGCCAATCGAACCATGGAAACGTATACATATAGATTTCGCAGGACCTTTCATGAACAAAATGTTCTTAATTGTTATTGAGAATTTGCAGTTAATGATAATGTGTATCTGAGAAATTATGGGAGAAAGGAAAAATGGATACCAGGTCAAATTGTTCAATGTACAGGACCTGTGTCTTATAAAGTAAAAACAAATGATGGACTTATTGTCCGTAGACATGCAGACCAGTTAAAAATAACTTGTGCAGATAATAAGTGTGAATCTGTCAATCCCACCAAGTCTGATCAGTTCACACCAACTCAGTTTGTTCCACAACCAAGTTCTGTTGATATGAGTGAACCAAGTTGTCTGGAGTCAGAAAATGTAAATTCTGGAGTTAATGATTTAAATCCTAGACCTCCTGAGATAGAGAATCCAAATGGTCAGAATATTGAGTCACCAAATCAAAAGCCACTGAGAAGGTCAAGCAGGACAATCAAAGTCCCAAATAAGTTAGACCTATGATTTTAAAGGTCAAGAGGACTTTGACATTATTGTTTTGTATCTTGATTATGTTGTGGCATATTGTGCATTGTTTGTAAGGATGTAATCTACCATAGTGTTCATGTTACAATATAATTGGTGATTTTAGGATACTATCAATTGTTCTATTGAGAGATGTGTTATTGTGTTCTAAGGGTAAAGGGATGTAATAGATTGAGATAATTGTATTGGTATTATATTTATATTGTTATCTTGAGTGATGTCCCTTACATGTTGTTATCTATATATAGTTGTCTCTGGCCACTTCCGCTCTCTCTCTTTGCATCATGGCGTCTGTAAATAAAAGGCTGTTAACACCAATGTGGCTCCTCGTCAATCTACCTCAGTCACCAATAAAAGTTTGACGGGGAGTATGTAGTTTGACGGGGAGTATGTAACTAGGGGTAGTTACGATCAATGGGTTAGGGCTATAAAAGGGGCGAGATACCAAGCACACCCGGGGGGTTTTGATATACAGCTGACGTTAGCTCTTACATCACCCTGGGTGTGGCCAAAAGTGGATCTGCCACTTGAATAGCGACCCACCGGTCCAGCGGAAACGTTAGCCAGATTAACTCTATGTTACAAAGGGACTGGAACCGCCCATGACACTTATTGAACCCAGAGGCGTAGCGACCCCTCCCTGCTTGTGTTTTCTCTAGAGCGTTCTTGTCAGATAGATACATAGATATATACATAGATAGATAGATAGATACACAGACAGCGAAACTATTATTTACATTATAAGTGTTGACTTATGTGCTGTAGATTAGGATCAGTTTCTGTATTATCAACATTTTGACGAGACAAGAAATCTGCGACTACATTATCATTCCTTTTTATAGACTATTTCATATTGAAAGTCCAGCAAAATCAATGACCATCTGTTTATTTTGCTGTTGGCTTTCCTTTTGTTGTTTAGAGCTATCAATGGCTTGTGATCTGTAAGAAGGACGAATATTTCCTTCGAAATAAATATTTCTGTAGTTTGGTCATGGACCATACAACGGCGAGAGATTCTTTTTCCACAGTAGAGTAGTTTTGCTCTGTTTTGTTCAGTGACCTCCTTAGATAAAAAATAGGCCGTAGTACTTTGTCCACTTCTTGCATTACACATACACCTAATCCATAATTTGAAGCATCCGTTACTAGTGTTTGTGTCTTATCAAAGTTAGGTGCATTAAGCGTTACTTCCTGTTCAAAGTACTGCTTTATTAGCTATAAAGCATCTTGACATTCTTTAGACCAACTTATTGTTCTACTGCTGTCCTTGGTAATTAGCTGTCTTAGGAGGTAGAGTTATATCTGAGTACTTGGGTATGAATTTGCTGTAGAAATTAAATAGACCCAATACACATTTGACTTCTTTCTTGGTTTTAGGAATCTGTAAGTTGAGAATTTTATTTTTATTTACGTCAGTAGGTCTAATTTGATTTTTGCCTAATTTGAATCCCAAAAAATTCATTTCTTCATTTGCAAATTTCAACTTTTCAGGTGCAATAGTCGCCCCATGCTCCCTTAATTTTGTTAGTACCTCTCTAACTGAATGTATATGTGTCTTGATATCCTTGGAATGGATAATTATGTCATCTACAAAATGTACGACATTCTTTATATCTGCCAGCATTATTCTCATAAATCTGGAGAATGTTGCTGTTGAATTTACTAGGCCAAAGGGCATAACATTCCACTAAAATAATCCTTCATCAGTTGTAAACGCTGTGTATTGTTTGGATTCCTCTTCCATACCTATTTGCCAAAAACCTCGGTTTAAGTCCAGATGAGTGAAAATTGTTGAATTCCCTATCTCGTCTAATAGTTCACTGGTATCTCTCAATGGTTCTGCGTCTAATTTTGTGATTTTATTCAATTCTATATATACACAGCAAATTCTTACTTTTCCATTCTTCTTTTTTTACTATCACCATTGGTGAAGCTACAAATGAATTCGAGCGTTGTATTTTGTTAGTTTCGATCAAATTATCTAATTCTTTCTTCACTGCATCTCTGTATGCATAAGGTACTGTATATTGTTTCTTTTTTAAATTAGCATCCTTGTTTAACTCTATAGCATGTGTAATCGTTCTTGTGTAGTTGACAATGACCTGTTTGCCATCTCTCCCTTAAATTGTATGTGTAGCTACTAGCTTTGCTACTATAATGATTTCCTAGATTTCGTGTAACTTGTCTTACTTCATTTGTTTTAATATTAGTTTTTTCTTGACCATTATACTTATTCTCCTCTGGTTTCTGAACGACGTCACACTTTATTTGTATCATTTCTTTCTTCTCTTGTTTCTGATTTACGTCGTAGTTTTCTTAATTTGTTTTCGTTCACATGGTTTATCAACCGAGTTAATACAAATATTATGGCATTGCCTTGGCCTCTCATAATATGTCTTGGTTCGGTATCTTTCATTAGTATAGCCTACCTCTTCACATTATTGTAGTTCTGATTGGAACTTGATACATTCTTTCTTAAATACTTGATGTTACTGTATTTCCCACATAACTTTCTTTGTACAAAATTGTTTCTTCTCTGATTTGCCAACCTATGCCAACATTGATCTTGGTAATGACATGTTTTTCCGCAGTAAAAACATCTAGATTTTGGCTTCTTATTGACATGGTGACTGTATCCATAGTTTGCTAAATTTCTTTTAGTTTCAGTTTGTGCATTAATGACATTGTAGTTTCTAGTTATTTTTTCACCTTCCTTAGCTTCCTTGTACTTCTTTATTGATTCTAATTCACACATATATTTCTGTGTCAATTTCTCCATTTCTTAGTTAAATTTATTCTTGGGTTCTAGTATCTCCTCTTTATAGTTTGACTCTAATTTTTTAAGTAAATCTTCAATAGGTACGTTCTCTTCATTGTTGCTTATTACGTTGACTGCTTCGTTAATCATCATTAGTTTATCATGATTCCTGCTATTCTCCGATGGACTTATTAAATCATCACTGCCATTCACGGATGGGCTTGTTTCTTGTTGATTGCCATTCTCTGATGGACTTATTTCTTGTTGACTGCCATTCTCTGATGGACTTATTTCTTCTTGACTGCCATTCTCTGATGGACTTATTAAATCATCACTGCCATTCACGGATGGGCTTGTTTCTTGTTGATTGCCATTCTCTGATGGACTTATTTCTTGTTGACTGCCATTCTCTGATGGACTTATTTCTTCTTGACTGCCATTCTCTGATGGACTTACGGTAAAACTTCTACCAATATTCTTGCGTACCTGCGTATCAGTCAAAAGAGTCAATCTTAAGACTTTCTAATGTATCTGTCACCTTGAAATCATTATTAAGTTCACCGACTATTTTATCCTAGGGTTTCAATTCTTCCTGGATTATGTTACTCTGTTCTTCATTCCAAATGTTGCCAATATTTACTTCTTCATGTTCTGCCTGTTGACTTTCGAATTTTGGTTCATATGTGTATGTAAAATCTCTTAATCTATAATGCATTATTTCTACCTCATCGACTAATTCTTTCATTACTTTTTCATGGGCTAGTCTAGCCTTCTTCTTCTTCTTCTTCTTCTTCTTCTGCTTCCTAATTTTCTCTTTTTCTCTTTCCTTTCTCTTTCGAGTTGATTGGTTGCCCAGGCTATGCTGTCTTCTGAACTCAATCCGCTTTCCTCCGCTATAAATATTAATTTATCAAAATTTGACATGATTTGTTTTTCCTTAGTTTCAGCCCTTTTATCTGCTCTCTGTTTTCTGTTTCTTTTTTTCCGCTTTCCTTTTGGTTTTACAGTCTCCTCTGCTTTATCTACTTCTGACATTTCTTCTTCTTTTTGCAGGTTTTTTAATAAAATGTGTAAGGTACTTTCATATCGGTCTGGATTCTCTCCCATATTATATTCCCATACTTCCTCTATGTAGGCCAATGTTTCTCCATCTAATCTCATTCCTAGTTTCTCACCCACCTGTATAAATGTTGCAAAACCTGACATTTTTATAATGTTACTCTTCCTGAAATAATCAATCACAATCACTGAATACTTGTTACATAAAATGTAAAGAAATAGAATTATTAGTTTACAATTTGTATTGTGATTAATGTAACACTATGCTTTTTTTGTTTCTGGCTTGTCAGTTGATATCAGACATCTGGTAATCCATAGTATATACATATATATATACGTCCAAAAATAGTAACGTTCACTTTGATAATAAATTCCAAATAGTTGAAGAAAATTTCAAAATAGTTCCAGTAGCCTTTTTAGAGTAGAAATGTGTCCAGCTTTAGATAAGACAGCTTTAGGAACAGTTTGAGAACAGTTACAAATAATAAACTTGATCTGTTAATCCACAGTAGAAAAAACACTAATACTTGATCAGCTAAATCCAAATAGAAATTTGATCAGCTAATCCAGATAGAATATACATGTAACAATGCCTGTTACAGACGATCTGTATTCGACATTGGTGAGACAATGTCGAAAAGTATGTGATTTCAATTATCACGTTGATAACCTGACTTGAATACAATATATATGATGCTGTAGATTTCCATAACTTCAATCTCTAATAAGAATATTAGAAAAAACGTTGATTATTTCTGACTTCAATAACAACATCAATCTAACAACTTGAGTATACGCCTACTTCAGACTCCAATGTATCAAATGTGGACCACTTTTGACAATAATTTATCAGCTTCTTCAACCACTTCTGATAATAATGTAGCAACAAATTTTTCAACTACTTCTGATAATGTAACACACGTGTTACCACTTCTGACACCAATGTAACAACAGTAATATCCATTGTTGATAGGATGATATGGTTGTTGTTGTGGGTTCGTTTGAAACACTAACACAACAGTAGTTTGCAACTTTAAACTTTATTTACAATATCCACAATGAAATGATAATAATCCATAGTTATGATAGTAGAAGAAAAACTGTTATAGTACAATCAAGAAGCAAAGTAACGTGGTGACATCCTACTACACATTCACAGGCAAGCACACCTCGTTCATCTTGCGCTCTACCTTTTATACACAACTTTCTCTCTCCTTACGTCAATGAGCGATCTCACAAAAGCATGGAAAAATACATGACGAGTCGCTCAGACAGTCCTTCCGTTAGCCAGGTACTCTACATTCATGCAACTTCATGTAAAACCCAATATAATAAACATTCCCAATAATACAGTCTATGACAGCACTTTTTTCCCGTTTGCGCTTTTTTCCGTTTGCCCTTTTTTGTGTTTGCGCTTTTTTCTGTTTGCGCTTTTTGTTTTGCGCTTTTTTTCCGTTGCGCTTTTTTCCGTTTTTCTTTCTGGTCACCTGTCTCTTTTTATGATAATCTTGCGGCAATTTTGTCAAAGCTGCAAAATTGGCGAAGAAAAATAAATCTTGGAAATATTGCCATGTTTGAGAAACTCTGCAGTGTGGTAGATGACTCTGTGAGATAAATAAATGATTTGAAGGAGGATTCTGGACATCTTGAATCTCTTGAAAACGAACTGCGGCGTTATTTCAATGAGCTGAGAAAAGAATAATCTGCATTGACTCGCTACCCATTCTCTTGCCCTTGATGTTGCCAACTTTTACCATGAATTAGAAGATAAATTATTGGATTAGTGGAAGGATTCCGCGTCACGTAAAGTATTTAAAGAAAACCTTCTCACACAATTTTAGTGTAGTATGCACCATTGATACCCAAACGTGACTCTGCTTGCTTTTTGAGTTTTAGTTACTTTAGTGTCTTCATATCTTTGCGAGAATAAAGTTTCAACATTTATCCAATTGAAAACAAAACAAAGAAATAAATTAAATGTCGAGAATGGCATGAGGTTGGCGTTAACAAAAACTCAACCACGAATGTTGAGACTAGTAAATAACATGTATTTTCACTCAGCGAATTAAACGGTTATCAAGAAAAATGTAGAATTGAAAATCTACTAGAAAATCTTAGTGCATATTAATTTCTTTACTAATTTTGACTTGTTATTTCTACGGAGGTCGCGGGTTACTTACTTCTTATAAAAGGGGGTCGCCACTCGAAGCATTTTGGGAAACACTGGTATAGCATAACAATATAGCATTTATTCCAACCACTAACCGTTTAATATAATCACCCCTCATAATATACAACACGAAACCCACCCTTCGGAAAAACTATGATGCATGAAAAAAAATAAAAATAACTTTTCAATAATATCATCATAGTATTGAAAGTCTCTTATTAAATCTTCATAATAACCAACATCAAAAATGTCTTAATAGATTAATGCTTTCTACCATATTGTAGTGCAATTTTTTAAATTAATTTTTATTTTATCTATAGGGGCAAAAATCCTAACTTTTCCTCTCTTGCCAGAAGCACCCTTTTCTTACCCCACCCACCACGGGTGCGACACTGCATCAAAGAAGTAAAGAATTCATTTGATATTTTCATCCCCTCATTGATAAGCAATTGAATACTCAATCGGGTTGTCCTTATGCCTGACTCAAAACTTGCTATTTTCTTTGTTTTGGCAAAATAATTATGCCAATGATTTTGTTTTTATTTATATCATTTCGCCTTTTTTTACTTTCTCGTATATACGAAGTATAGAGAAAGTCTTGTAATTGTGCAAAAAAAAAATCGAGATTTTTACAAATCTCGACTATTTTACACCTCACTGATACGGAAAAACATAAATTTGCAATCTTGTCCGTATGTCTGTGTGTCTGCCTGTGTGTGTGTGTATCTGTCTGTCTGCCTGTCTGTGTGTAAACACGATAACTTGAGTACCGTTACAGCTAGGATGATGAAATTTTATATATAAGTATTTTATCAAAATCGTAGATCCGTATCAACTTCTGAGCGATTTTTGATAACCGGAAAAGGTACTTTTTCTTCTTTGAATTTTTCAAAAGCCTATAACTTGAGAACTTTTTCAGATAGATAAACGAAATTTCACGTGTAAGTAAAAGATCTAATTCTCTACCTTCTGTCAAATTTTGAGTAATTTCCGTTGACCGGAAGTACTAATTTACGCTATTTCCGATTTATCAAAAAACGCATGTAAATTTATAAAGTACTAATAATATTGCGCACTATTATGCACATTTTGTTTTGGCGTTCGCTTGGTGCACAGTAATTCATTTTTCTATGATATTCTTTTTTTATTTTTACAAGCTTTTATTTAACTCACTTCCTCGTCAGTCGTCAGTCGTAAGTCTGTCTAGACCGAAACGCAGGAGTGAAAATTCGGAAACTTCTACTTGACCGATACGATTCACACTTGGCACGTGGGTCAAGACATGAAGACAATGCAATCTGAAACTATATTTGACTTAATTGGATGCCTAATTAATTTTTTATGAATTAATTAAAATTTGGACCGAATTAGTAGGCATGTCTAGCCAACCACACCACACGCGTCATCACCTTCAATAGCTGCGCCATCACGTAATGGCTGCGTTCAAAAACCATTGCGCGCCTACTGAACGTGATGTTCAGTAGGCGCGCAATGGTTTTTAGTCATGTAACTCTATTGTAAATAAAACATGTAAAGTACTGAAAAAAATTCATAAAAAACGTTTTAATAACAAGCTTTTATGTAATGATGCACTAAAAAGTAGAAAATAAATTATATACTACTATTTAAATAACTATAAAGAAAAGCGTGGGTGTCTTCCTTAACATTAGTAAAGGTATCCAATAGATACTAAAGTGACCCACGCTTTTCTTTATAGTTATTTAAATAGTAGTCTATAATTTATTTTCTACTTTTTAGTGCATCATTACATAAAAGCTTGTTATTAAAACGTTTTTTATGAATTTTTTTTTAAAAAGTTTAAGTAATTAAAAATCATGTCTTTATTCCAAGTTATATAAGAATACTAGTCGTCCCGGCCAGGTCCTGCTCTGGCTTCTGTGAAAAACCTTTCAGTTAAAGACCATTACCTGTGTGTTTAGTAATCATCATAAACCCGGCACTGCCCACTCAAACTACAACCAACCAAAACCAAAACAACAAAACGCAAACATAACGCTAACACAATTACAAGTACAAAAACCTAACAACAAACCCAACCACAACCACAAACACAAACACAAATACAAACACAAAGAAAAAGCAAATAAAAAAGCAAACGAAAACAAATACCTAACAACAAACCCAACCACAACCACAAACACCAATACGAACACAAAGAAAAAAAACGAAAAAGCAAACGAAAACAAACCAAATCCAAATGCAAAACCAACCACAAACACAAACACAAAGACAAAAACACAAACGAAAAAGCAAACGAAAACAAACCAAATCCAAAGGCAAAACCAACCACAAACACAAATACAAACACAAAACCAAAAAAAAAACACAAACGAAAACGAAAAACGAAAGAACAAAAACTAACCAAATCAAAACGCAACCACTAACGCAAACCCAACCTAAACACAAAGAAAACACAAACGCGAACATAAACGCAAAGTGCTCACAGTCTAGCCCGGGGCAGAATCGCCTGTTTCAGCTTAATAAACGACTATAGTACCCCAACTTATTCATAGTCTTTTGCAATCACTTAAACGAACGTAGGTGCCAAACCAAACCAAATGAACAATTATAATACTCCAAGCTTATCCGTAAAATACCTACAACATTTGCACATGATCAATCCCCACTAATTATGTAATTATTTTTTTCCCAACACCAAAACAAAGTAATAAAAAGTAAATTCTTTTCCACTAATGCAATGTTTTATAAAGGGAAGTAATTGTGTTTGCTTCATACTACAGAAAATGTGTACCTGGCTTTTTCTAAAATTGCGGCACCGCTGCACGAGTTGGTAAACAAAATGGCACAGAAACATAACAAGGAGAAAAAGAAAGGCAAAACACAACTGATAGGGACGTTATGAACTCAAGAATGCCAAAGGCATTTGAGCAGCTGAAAGAGGTTCTGACCAAGGCACCGATATTGGGAGACGTAGACTTTGACAAACATTTAGGCTAGAGATTGATGCCAGCTCTAAAGGTCTGGGAGCCGTGCTATCACAACAACAGGAGGAAGGTTTCAGGGTTATTGCGTATGTCAGAACGGATCAGAGAAGAACATGACAAACTACAGCGCCACGAAACTAGAACTTTTGACATTAAAATGGGCTGTGACTGAAAAATTCAGGGACTATCTATTAGGGGCTCCCGGTCAAAAAAACCCTGGATATAAACCCCATGGACATAAACCCCCCGACAAAAACCCCTGGACATAAATCCCCCGCGACATAAACCCCCTGGATACAACCCCCCCCCCCCCCCCCCCGCGATATAAACCCCCTGGACAAAAACCCTCCGCGATATAAACCCCCTGGACAAAAAACCCCCCTATTGAGGTTTATATAAGGAAAACCAAAGATGACGAGAAACAAAATTAATATATAAATACAAAACAAACATTAGAAAAAACTGTTTTATTTTTATTATAACTTTAAAAAGACAGATTGTGAGCGATGCCTCGCAAATACTCAATAATGGTGGACTCATTAAACATTTATTTATTTATTTATTAACAACAGTTAAAATTCGAGAGCTGCTATCAATATATTTTTTTTCTGTTTTCGTAAACAGTGACCTGAATTAATCTGTGTACAATAAACCTCTTGGGGCGATTGTTCCTTTTAATATTTTTATTATAACTTTAAAAAGACAGATTGTGAGCGATGCCTCGCAAATACTCAATAATGGTGGACTCATTAAACATTTATTTATTTATTTATTAACAACAGTTAAAATTCGAGAGCTGCTATCAATATATTTTTTTTCTGTTTTCGTAAACAGTGACCTGAATTAATCTGTGTACAATAAACCTCTTGGGGCGATTGTTCCTTTTAATAAAGTCAATAAATTTCCAAATATTTGGGTGGCAACATCCCATATGTTTGTTTTTGGCATATGGTCTTCTGCACATATCAAGTGGAAACATAGGTTTTCTCCGACCTCAACGTTGTGGTATGCCAATATAGTAGTCCTCAAAGTAGTCTGCAATCGGCATTGCTTCTAGGGGAAAATTTCCAATAATTTTTTCAAAGGCATAAATCATGTGTTCGATGGGAACAAAAGCCAACGCAGGTAGCATTCTGAGCCTGAGAGCAAATTCACTATCAACTTGGTAGAGTTTTTGAAGGCCAGAGTGCTGAATTTTTCTGTATATATTTTGGCTAAGATGGAAGAAACATCCTTTTACCTAACACTCTGGAAATACCCTTTCAACACTTTTTATCACAGCCATTTCAAAGTCAATCATAATAGAAATTGGTTGCAGGTTTGTGTTTAAGACCGTTAGCTGCTGTAAGAATGCTATGTATGTTTCCTGTGTTTTGTTTTGAAGTAAGGCATTAACACATGGAACAGTCCGTCCATTGACCAATGAAACAAAGAAGTTACTGAGTCAGTGGGACCGCCTCAGTAGGAAGGATGGTGATCTCATGCGGAGAATACATGACGACATAGAAGGAACAATACACCAGGTGGTGGTACCTACAAAGCTACGAGAAGAAATGATAAGGTTGGCACACGACAGAGCGGGACACCAAGGGCAGGAGAGAACTCTCAAAATATTACGACGGCGGTGCTACTGGCACCAACTGGCACCAAATGGTGCTACTGGTATACCAACACAATTACACTCTGACCAAGGACGGGCCTTCGAGTCAGAAGTAATTAGCCAACTGTGCAGCCACTACGGTATCACCAAATCGAGGACCACGGCGTACAACCCAAAATGTAATGGACAGAGCGAGCGGTTTAACCGCAGCATGCATGATCTGCTGCGTACTCTACAACCTGAACAGAAAAAACGTTGGCCGGATTTTCTCCCAGAATTGGTATATCTATACAACTGCACCCCACAAACCACGACCGGCTTTTCGCCACATATGTTATTGTTCGGACGGGAGGCTCGACTCCCTCTTGACTTATTCCTAGGTACAAAGGAAAACATGGCTGGCCCATAAACCGCACTGGAATATGTGAATGAACATATGAAGCGGATAAGAGAGATGTGCATGGTGGTACAAGAAAGACTAGAACACGAAGCACGGCGAAGAGAACCGCCGGTACAGACAAAAGATCCGCCAACCGACTGAACGACAAAGTATTAGTTCGCAGCCACCCTATAGGCAGGAACAAAATACATGAAGTATGGGGATTGGGGACAGGGGGTATGGCAAGTCATTGAGATGCCTAAAGTTGCCGGTGGCCCCTTCAAGGTGAAAGCCGAGAATCACACCAAAGCCGATCGATGGGTAAACATTGCACAATTAAAGAAATATTACCCTAATTAAGAGAAGGAGTACCACACACGTAAAGCTAGGAAATTCTGGGAACCAAATATGTACTCAGAAATCATCATACCCATCATGGAACCGGGTCAACAACAGGAAAGGGAAAGTGATAAACCAGCGGGGGATAACCACAACGATGAGGAGACAGACCCTCTCAGAAACAGAGAGAGCATAGAGAAACCAATTATAGGCCCGCGGAGGAGCATGAGGAAACGTAAGGGTACAAAATGTTTTAACTGCAAATAGATAGTACCAGGTTCGGCACGAAGGGATAATAAGTGGAGGGGAGGGAAAACTTTAGAACACTTTGGTGTGGTCACCAATAAAAGTTTGACGGGGAGTATGTAGTTTGACGGGGAGTATGTAACTAGGGGTAGTTACGATCAATGGGTTAGGGCTATAAAAGGGGCGAGATACCAAGCACACCCGGGGGGTTTTGATATACAGCTGACGTTAGCTCTTACATCACCCTGGGTGTGGCCAAAAGTGGATCTGCCACTTGAATAGCGACCCACCGGTCCAGCGGAAACGTTAGCCAGATTAACTCTATGTTACAAAGGGACTGGAACCGCCCATGACACTTATTGAACCCAGAGGCGTAGCGACCCCTCCCTGCTTGTGTTTTCTCTAGAGCGTTCTTGTCAGATAGATACATAGATATATACATAGATAGATAGATAGATACACAGACAGCGAAACTATTATTTACATTATAAGTGTTGACTTATGTGCTGTAGATTAGGATCAGTTTCTGTATTATCAACATTTTGACGAGACAAGAAATCTGCGACTACATTATCATTCCTTTTTATAGACTATTTCATATTGAAAGTCCAGCAAAATCAATGACCATCTGTTTATTTTGCTGTTGGCTTTCCTTTTGTTGTTTAGAGCTATCAATGGCTTGTGATCTGTAAGAAGGACGAATATTTCCTTCGAAATAAATATTTCTGTAGTTTGGTCATGGACCATACAACGGCGAGAGATTCTTTTTCCACAGTAGAGTAGTTTTGCTCTGTTTTGTTCAGTGACCTCCTTAGATAAAAAATAGGCCGTAGTACTTTGTCCACTTCTTGCATTACACATACACCTAATCCATAATTTGAAGCATCCGTTACTAGTGTTTGTGTCTTATCAAAGTTAGGTGCATTAAGCGTTACTTCCTGTTCAAAGTACTGCTTTATTAGCTATAAAGCATCTTGACATTCTTTAGACCAACTTATTGTTCTACTGCTGTCCTTGGTAATTAGCTGTCTTAGGAGGTAGAGTTATATCTGAGTACTTGGGTATGAATTTGCTGTAGAAATTAAATAGACCCAATACACATTTGACTTCTTTCTTGGTTTTAGGAATCTGTAAGTTGAGAATTTTATTTTTATTTACGTCAGTAGGTCTAATTTGATTTTTGCCTAATTTGAATCCCAAAAAATTCATTTCTTCATTTGCAAATTTCAACTTTTCAGGTGCAATAGTCGCGCCATGCTCCCTTAATTTTGTTAGTACCTCTGTAACTGAATGTATATGTGTCTTGATATCCTTGGAATGGATAATTATGTCATCTACAAAATGTACGACATTCTTTATATCTGCCAGCATTATTCTCATAAATCTGGAGAATGTTGCTGTTGAATTTACTAGGCCAAAGGGCATAACATTCCACTAAAATAATCCTTCATCAGTTGTAAACGCTGTGTATTGTTTGGATTCCTCTTCCATACCTATTTGCCAAAAACCTCGGTTTAAGTCCAGATGAGTGAAAATTGTTGAATTCCCTATCTCGTCTAATAGTTCACTGGTATCTCTCAATGGTTCTGCGTCTAATTTTGTGATTTTATTCAATTCTATATATACACAGCAAATTCTTACTTTTCCATTCTTCTTTTTTTACTATCACCATTGGTGAAGCTACAAATGAATTCGAGCGTTGTATTTTGTTAGTTTCGATCAAATTATCTAATTCTTTCTTCACTGCATCTCTGTATGCATAAGGTACTGTATATTGTTTCTTTTTTAAATTAGCATCCTTGTTTAACTCTATAGCATGTGTAATCGTTCTTGTGTAGTTGACAATGACCTGTTTGCCATCTCTCCCTTAAATTGTATGTGTAGCTACTAGCTTTGCTACTATAATGATTTCCTAGATTTCGTGTAACTTGTCTTACTTCATTTGTTTTAATATTAGTTTTTTCTTGACCATTATACTTATTCTCCTCTGGTTTCTGAACGACGTCACACTTTATTTGTATCATTTCTTTCTTCTCTTGTTTCTGATTTACGTCGTAGTTTTCTTAATTTGTTTTCGTTCACATGGTTTATCAACCGAGTTAATACAAATATTATGGCATTGCCTTGGCCTCTCATAATATGTCTTGGTTCGGTATCTTTCATTAGTATAGCCTACCTCTTCACATTATTGTAGTTCTGATTGGAACTTGATACATTCTTTCTTAAATACTTGATGTTACTGTATTTCCCACATAACTTTCTTTGTACAAAATTGTTTCTTCTCTGATTTGCCAACCTATGCCAACATTGATCTTGGTAATGACATGTTTTTCCGCAGTAAAAACATCTAGATTTTGGCTTCTTATTGACATGGTGACTGTATCCATAGTTTGCTAAATTTCTTTTAGTTTCAGTTTGTGCATTAATGACATTGTAGTTTCTAGTTATTTTTTCACCTTCCTTAGCTTCCTTGTACTTCTTTATTGATTCTAATTCACACATATATTTCTGTGTCAATTTCTCCATTTCTTAGTTAAATTTATTCTTGGGTTCTAGTATCTCCTCTTTATAGTTTGACTCTAATTTTTTAAGTAAATCTTCAATAGGTACGTTCTCTTCATTGTTGCTTATTACGTTGACTGCTTCGTTAATCATCATTAGTTTATCATGATTCCTGCTATTCTCCGATGGACTTATTAAATCATCACTGCCATTCACGGATGGGCTTGTTTCTTGTTGATTGCCATTCTCTGATGGACTTATTTCTTGTTGACTGCCATTCTCTGATGGACTTATTTCTTCTTGACTGCCATTCTCTGATGGACTTATTAAATCATCACTGCCATTCACGGATGGGCTTGTTTCTTGTTGATTGCCATTCTCTGATGGACTTATTTCTTGTTGACTGCCATTCTCTGATGGACTTATTTCTTCTTGACTGCCATTCTCTGATGGACTTACGGTAAAACTTCTACCAATATTCTTGCGTACCTGCGTATCAGTCAAAAGAGTCAATCTTAAGACTTTCTAATGTATCTGTCACCTTGAAATCATTATTAAGTTCACCGACTATTTTATCCTAGGGTTTCAATTCTTCCTGGATTATGTTACTCTGTTCTTCATTCCAAATGTTGCCAATATTTACTTCTTCATGTTCTGCCTGTTGACTTTCGAATTTTGGTTCATATGTGTATGTAAAATCTCTTAATCTATAATGCATTATTTCTACCTCATCGACTAATTCTTTCATTACTTTTTCATGGGCTAGTCTAGCCTTCTTCTTCTTCTTCTTCTTCTTCTTCTGCTTCCTAATTTTCTCTTTTTCTCTTTCCTTTCTCTTTCGAGTTGATTGGTTGCCCAGGCTATGCTGTCTTCTGAACTCAATCCGCTTTCCTCCGCTATAAATATTAATTTATCAAAATTTGACATGATTTGTTTTTCCTTAGTTTCAGCCCTTTTATCTGCTCTCTGTTTTCTGTTTCTTTTTTTCCGCTTTCCTTTTGGTTTTACAGTCTCCTCTGCTTTATCTACTTCTGACATTTCTTCTTCTTTTTGCAGGTTTTTTAATAAAATGTGTAAGGTACTTTCATATCGGTCTGGATTCTCTCCCATATTATATTCCCATACTTCCTCTATGTAGGCCAATGTTTCTCCATCTAATCTCATTCCTAGTTTCTCACCCACCTGTATAAATGTTGCAAAACCTGACATTTTTATAATGTTACTCTTCCTGAAATAATCAATCACAATCACTGAATACTTGTTACATAAAATGTAAAGAAATAGAATTATTAGTTTACAATTTGTATTGTGATTAATGTAACACTATGCTTTTTTTGTTTCTGGCTTGTCAGTTGATATCAGACATCTGGTAATCCATAGTATATACATATATATATACGTCCAAAAATAGTAACGTTCACTTTGATAATAAATTCCAAATAGTTGAAGAAAATTTCAAAATAGTTCCAGTAGCCTTTTTAGAGTAGAAATGTGTCCAGCTTTAGATAAGACAGCTTTAGGAACAGTTTGAGAACAGTTACAAATAATAAACTTGATCTGTTAATCCACAGTAGAAAAAACACTAATACTTGATCAGCTAAATCCAAATAGAAATTTGATCAGCTAATCCAGATAGAATATACATGTAACAATGCCTGTTACAGACGATCTGTATTCGACATTGGTGAGACAATGTCGAAAAGTATGTGATTTCAATTATCACGTTGATAACCTGACTTGAATACAATATATATGATGCTGTAGATTTCCATAACTTCAATCTCTAATAAGAATATTAGAAAAAACGTTGATTATTTCTGACTTCAATAACAACATCAATCTAACAACTTGAGTATACGCCTACTTCAGACTCCAATGTATCAAATGTGGACCACTTTTGACAATAATTTATCAGCTTCTTCAACCACTTCTGATAATAATGTAGCAACAAATTTTTCAACTACTTCTGATAATGTAACACACGTGTTACCACTTCTGACACCAATGTAACAACAGTAATATCCATTGTTGATAGGATGATATGGTTGTTGTTGTGGGTTCGTTTGAAACACTAACACAACAGTAGTTTGCAACTTTAAACTTTATTTACAATATCCACAATGAAATGATAATAATCCATAGTTATGATAGTAGAAGAAAAACTGTTATAGTACAATCAAGAAGCAAAGTAACGTGGTGACATCCTACTACACATTCACAGGCAAGCACACCTCGTTCATCTTGCGCTCTACCTTTTATACACAACTTTCTCTCTCCTTACGTCAATGAGCGATCTCACAAAAGCATGGAAAAATACATGACGAGTCGCTCAGACAGTCCTTCCGTTAGCCAGGTACTCTACATTCATGCAACTTCATGTAAAACCCAATATAATAAACATTCCCAATAATACAGTCTATGACAGCACTTTTTTCCCGTTTGCGCTTTTTTCCGTTTGCCCTTTTTTGTGTTTGCGCTTTTTTCTGTTTGCGCTTTTTGTTTTGCGCTTTTTTTCCGTTGCGCTTTTTTCCGTTTTTCTTTCTGGTCACCTGTCTCTTTTTATGATAATCTTGCGGCAATTTTGTCAAAGCTGCAAAATTGGCGAAGAAAAATAAATCTTGGAAATATTGCCATGTTTGAGAAACTCTGCAGTGTGGTAGATGACTCTGTGAGATAAATAAATGATTTGAAGGAGGATTCTGGACATCTTGAATCTCTTGAAAACGAACTGCGGCGTTATTTCAATGAGCTGAGAAAAGAATAATCTGCATTGACTCGCTACCCATTCTCTTGCCCTTGATGTTGCCAACTTTTACCATGAATTAGAAGATAAATTATTGGATTAGTGGAAGGATTCCGCGTCACGTAAAGTATTTAAAGAAAACCTTCTCACACAATTTTAGTGTAGTATGCACCATTGATACCCAAACGTGACTCTGCTTGCTTTTTGAGTTTTAGTTACTTTAGTGTCTTCATATCTTTGCGAGAATAAAGTTTCAACATTTATCCAATTGAAAACAAAACAAAGAAATAAATTAAATGTCGAGAATGGCATGAGGTTGGCGTTAACAAAAACTCAACCACGAATGTTGAGACTAGTAAATAACATGTATTTTCACTCAGCGAATTAAACGGTTATCAAGAAAAATGTAGAATTGAAAATCTACTAGAAAATCTTAGTGCATATTAATTTCTTTACTAATTTTGACTTGTTATTTCTACGGAGGTCGCGGGTTACTTACTTCTTATAAAAGGGGGTCGCCACTCGAAGCATTTTGGGAAACACTGGTATAGCATAACAATATAGCATTTATTCCAACCACTAACCGTTTAATATAATCACCCCTCATAATATACAACACGAAACCCACCCTTCGGAAAAACTATGATGCATGAAAAAAAATAAAAATAACTTTTCAATAATATCATCATAGTATTGAAAGTCTCTTATTAAATCTTCATAATAACCAACATCAAAAATGTCTTAATAGATTAATGCTTTCTACCATATTGTAGTGCAATTTTTTAAATTAATTTTTATTTTATCTATAGGGGCAAAAATCCTAACTTTTCCTCTCTTGCCAGAAGCACCCTTTTCTTACCCCACCCACCACGGGTGCGACACTGCATCAAAGAAGTAAAGAATTCATTTGATATTTTCATCCCCTCATTGATAAGCAATTGAATACTCAATCGGGTTGTCCTTATGCCTGACTCAAAACTTGCTATTTTCTTTGTTTTGGCAAAATAATTATGCCAATGATTTTGTTTTTATTTATATCATTTCGCCTTTTTTTACTTTCTCGTATATACGAAGTATAGAGAAAGTCTTGTAATTGTGCAAAAAAAAAATCGAGATTTTTACAAATCTCGACTATTTTACACCTCACTGATACGGAAAAACATAAATTTGCAATCTTGTCCGTATGTCTGTGTGTCTGCCTGTGTGTGTGTGTGTATCTGTCTGTCTGCCTGTCTGTGTGTAAACACGATAACTTGAGTACCGTTACAGCTAGGATGATGAAATTTTATATATAAGTATTTTATCAAAATCGTAGATCCGTATCAACTTCTGAGCGATTTTTGATAACCGGAAAAGGTACTTTTTCTTCTTTGAATTTTTCAAAAGCCTATAACTTGAGAACTTTTTCAGATAGATAAACGAAATTTCACGTGTAAGTAAAAGATCTAATTCTCTACCTTCTGTCAAATTTTGAGTAATTTCCGTTGACCGGAAGTACTAATTTACGCTATTTCCGATTTATCAAAAAACGCATGTAAATTTATAAAGTACTAATAATATTGCGCACTATTATGCACATTTTGTTTTGGCGTTCGCTTGGTGCACAGTAATTCATTTTTCTATGATATTCTTTTTTTATTTTTACAAGCTTTTATTTAACTCACTTCCTCGTCAGTCGTCAGTCGTAAGTCTGTCTAGACCGAAACGCAGGAGTGAAAATTCGGAAACTTCTACTTGACCGATACGATTCACACTTGGCACGTGGGTCAAGACATGAAGACAATGCAATCTGAAACTATATTTGACTTAATTGGATGCCTAATTAATTTTTTATGAATTAATTAAAATTTGGACCGAATTAGTAGGCATGTCTAGCCAACCACACCACACGCGTCATCACCTTCAATAGCTGCGCCATCACGTAATGGCTGCGTTCAAAAACCATTGCGCGCCTACTGAACGTGATGTTCAGTAGGCGCGCAATGGTTTTTAGTCATGTAACTCTATTGTAAATAAAACATGTAAAGTACTGAAAAAAATTCATAAAAAACGTTTTAATAACAAGCTTTTATGTAATGATGCACTAAAAAGTAGAAAATAAATTATATACTACTATTTAAATAACTATAAAGAAAAGCGTGGGTGTCTTCCTTAACATTAGTAAAGGTATCCAATAGATACTAAAGTGACCCACGCTTTTCTTTATAGTTATTTAAATAGTAGTCTATAATTTATTTTCTACTTTTTAGTGCATCATTACATAAAAGCTTGTTATTAAAACGTTTTTTATGAATTTTTTTTTAAAAAGTTTAAGTAATTAAAAATCATGTCTTTATTCCAAGTTATATAAGAATACTAGTCGTCCCGGCCAGGTCCTGCTCTGGCTTCTGTGAAAAACCTTTCAGTTAAAGACCATTACCTGTGTGTTTAGTAATCATCATAAACCCGGCACTGCCCACTCAAACTACAACCAACCAAAACCAAAACAACAAAACGCAAACATAACGCTAACACAATTACAAGTACAAAAACCTAACAACAAACCCAACCACAACCACAAACACAAACACAAATACAAACACAAAGAAAAAGCAAATAAAAAAGCAAACGAAAACAAATACCTAACAACAAACCCAACCACAACCACAAACACCAATACGAACACAAAGAAAAAAAACGAAAAAGCAAACGAAAACAAACCAAATCCAAATGCAAAACCAACCACAAACACAAACACAAAGACAAAAACACAAACGAAAAAGCAAACGAAAACAAACCAAATCCAAAGGCAAAACCAACCACAAACACAAATACAAACACAAAACCAAAAAAAAAACACAAACGAAAACGAAAAACGAAAGAACAAAAACTAACCAAATCAAAACGCAACCACTAACGCAAACCCAACCTAAACACAAAGAAAACACAAACGCGAACATAAACGCAAAGTGCTCACAGTCTAGCCCGGGGCAGAATCGCCTGTTTCAGCTTAATAAACGACTATAGTACCCCAACTTATTCATAGTCTTTTGCAATCACTTAAACGAACGTAGGTGCCAAACCAAACCAAATGAACAATTATAATACTCCAAGCTTATCCGTAAAATACCTACAACATTTGCACATGATCAATCCCCACTAATTATGTAATTATTTTTTTCCCAACACCAAAACAAAGTAATAAAAAGTAAATTCTTTTCCACTAATGCAATGTTTTATAAAGGGAAGTAATTGTGTTTTCCTAATTTATCAAAGGGAAGTAAGTGCTAAAGGACTAAATATAAATAATTTTCAGACATAATTAGAATTATTGTAAAAGATGATATCTTTTTGAAATTAAGTTTAATGTTTAATGAACATGCCGACAATATTAAATCTAAAAAAAAAAAAAAAAAAAAACATTCTAAATAATCGGTCTGATACAGACAAAAATTAAATCTAGACCCTAGTAATTAGTTAATTAGTTAGTTTCATCAAATAAAAAATAGACATGTCTTTGTACGGCAAGCGGAATCAGAATCAGTTAGACCAGTGGTTCCCAACCTTTTTCGAGTGGCGACCCCCTTTATAAAAAGTAAGTGACCCGCGACCCCCATAGAATTAAAAAGCCGAAATTAGTATGGAAATTAACAAGCACTAAATTAAGATTTTCTAGTAGACTTTCAATGTTAACTACCCTTGATAACTGTTTTAATACCATGTGTAAAATTGCGTGTTATTTACTAAACATTCGCGGTTAAGTTTTTGTTAACGCCAACCTATTTCATTATCAACATTCAATTTATTCCTTAATTTTGTTTTTAATCGGAGAATAGTGTTGAAAATCTATTCTCGAAAAGTCAATCAATATTACGTTTGGGTATGAATGGTGAATACTACACCAAAATTGTGTGTGCAGTTTTTCATCTTGCGCGGAATCATTCTGCAAATCAAAGATTTCATCTTGTAATTCATCGGGAATACTGGCAACATCAAGGGAAGAAGAGAATGGGTAATGCGTCAATGCAGATTTTTCTTTTTTCAGCGCAGAGAAATAGTTCGTTTTCAAGAGATTCAAAATGCCCAGAAATCGCTTCTTTCAAAATGTTAATTATCTCACAAACAGATTCATCTACTTCATTGCAGAGTTCTCAAACATGGCAATATTTCCAAGATTTATTTTCTTCGCCGATTTTGCAGCTTTGATAAAAATGCCCCGAGATTATCATGGAAAGTGATAATATGCGTTCATTTTCCCTGAAGCTTCAGGTTAAGCTTATGTTGATGTTCGAATACATCTGCTAGGTATGATACTCTCTCCAACCACTCTATGTCGTTTTAAGTATACCAAAAGGGTCTTGTTTCATTTTTACTTCGAAGGACAACTTGATTTCAGCTTTCAATTTCACAACACGATTTACATTTCCTTTTGACAGCCAGCGTGATGTAGTGTAGAAAAGCAGAACCTCGTGATCTTTATTAATGTATTTGCACAGTTCTTTGAAAGCTCCAGATTTAATATAAGTTACGACTTTTACTAGCAATGGAGTCTTGGTGGCGAGGGCAGTGGTTAGAGAGCTAAATCTTTTCTGTTTTCTGAAAGCCCGATTTTGACCAAAACATAGATGGCGCACCATTTGTTCAAACCCCCACAGCCGTTTTAACCCATTTTAATCATCCAGTTTCGAAAAACGTATTTATTTTTTCCATGCTATCTTCAAAAAATAGCAACTCTTCTTTTCTATCATCTGAATGAATATAGACAAAGACCAACAACTGCGATCACGAACTCAAGTCTGTTGATTTATCAACTTGAAAAGCAAACAATGGTGAAAGCTTGATTTCAATACAAATGTGTTATTTAACATCTACGGACATGTCTGCTATAAGCCGCTGAATATTATTATTAGGCAGGGATATTTGTTGCATCTTTACTGCACTGGAATCCCCAAGAATTAACTTCACCATCCTCAACATGCAGCGTTTGATGAGATTTTCTCCTATTGTGTTTTTTTTTTTTGCTTGACATTTTCTATCGTGACTTCATGTGATGCTTGCACTAATGCTGTGTTTCCTTGGTGAAAACTTCCAGTTCGATCAAGTCTCTGACGTTTGCAATTAGCTTCATGTCGACGAAAGAACTCTATATCCGAATGACTCGTCTCAAATGACGTTTTAGTTTTGAAGAGTTCATAAACTCGTGACTGAGAACAACTTTGTACAGTATTGAGTAATAATTGATTCTTCTCTATTTCATTTCCAGTGATGTTAGTAAAGCCGAATTTCAGATATTCTTCTAAATATTTATTTTTTTTGTTTCTCATTACTAAGGTTTAGTATACCAGTTGGCGACCCCCCAGAAAGCCCTTCGCGACCCCCAAGGGGGTCGCGACCCCCAGGTTGGGAACCCGTGAGTTAGACGAATTGGAAGAGGGCATGGATTTGCTGAGCTTGAAGGTGTCCCATTTAAATTGTCAGAAAGTTTATAGCATAGCAAAACTTTAACAAATGCATTCTATCAGCTGGAATCCAATATGGAAAATTTCAAAGTGAATGACAATGTTTACCCTTATACATTTGAGCTAGAAAGAAAAGTATTGTCAAACATGTCTACAAATTTTCGATAATTGTCAATTTTGTTTTCAACTACTGCATTATTAATAAATATTATTATATGCTTTTAAATGTTTTGTAATTTAAAACTAAAAAAATAAATATTTCTTTTATATTATTATTGCAAAAAAATAATCACTCCCTGTTTATTTCTAGACAATTTTATGTTCATAGATCTAGCCAGCTTTTGAACCTCGCCATGGCTCAAAACGGCGACCATGGAAGCGGTCTGCTGGCATTTGACCTCAAAACAGAAAATCCACAAGTGGAGTATCCAGATTTAGAAGTGCGGAATTTGGTCGGCAATCAACAGGCTAGTACTTATGGGCCGTCTTTCACTGGGCGTCACCATCCCATCTTGGATGGACAGTCTTTAGCCGGACATCAACAACAAAGAACGGATGGACTGTCATTAGCAGAAGATCAAAAAGTCGCTGGCTGTAATTTGGAGTCTCCGACTGAAATTCACGACATAAGTCAGAAACTTCATGAAAGTCCGAGTCCTTCTAAAGCCAGCTACGAATTAGTGAAGATAGAAATGTTACAGATAGCAGAAGGGGAGCAGATGGAGGACTCTAGCAGCGAGAGTGAGACGGACGTTGAAACGGAAAAAACACGAACTTTGACCTTTCATGTTTACGCTGCCAGAAGCCGATGCTTCAAGCTGTGCCGAGAGAGAGGCTCAGCCCTAAAGAAGGCACGTCACGTGACTTGTCTGCTCTTGTACATCTCCTACTTTGTGTACGCTATGTACCTTCACCACAGTGACGGCACATCCACAGGACTTATTGTCCTGACAGCTGTCCTGGTCCTTGCCTTGTCCTATCGTTACCTGCCTGTCGATCGTGTGACGTCAAAGATACGCAAGTTGTTTTCCAAGCACCCTGTAGCTCTAAAACGCTTCAGACGGTACTAATTTTCTAATATCTTTAGTCTTTAATTAAGTTAGCAATCATAAAATAGCACTTTAACTAAAACAAAAAAAGATATTATTAGATCTCTTTTAAGATTAGGAATTTAAAATAATATTAAGTCATTTTTACTTTCTCGTATACGAAGTAAAGTGTATAGCGAAAGTATTGTAATCGTGAAAAAAAAAGATTTTTTAAAAATCTCGACGTTTTACACCTCCTTGAGTCTGAAAAACTTAATTTTGCAATCTTGTCTGAGTGTGTGTATGCGTGTGTGTTTGTGTGTGTGTCTGTGAACACGATAACTTGAGTATCGTTACAGCTAGGTCGATGAATTTTCATATATAAGTATTATATCAAATTTTTAGTTCTGTATTACTTATAAGCGATTTCCGGTAACCGGAAATGGCAGTTATTCTACTTTCAATTTTTCAAAAGATTATAACTTAAGTACTATTTCAGATAGATAAATGAAATTTCACATGTTAGTTAAAGATCTAATCTTATGCCTTCTGTCAAAATTTGAGTAATTTCCGTTGACCGGAAGTAGTACTTCACGCTATTTCCGATTTCTCAAAATAAGCATGTGAATTTATAAAGTACTAATAATATTCTGTACTATTATACATAGATTTTTTGGCGTTCACTTGGTACACAATTCTTTTTTCTAGGAGATTCCATTCTATTTTTAAAAGTTTAAGTAATTAAAAATATATTAAAATTATGTCTATAGGGGTAATCCATAAATGACGTCACGCTTTTTTGACGATTTTTACCCCCCCCCCCCCCCCCCACCTCCCCTCCGTTACTCGTTGTCACAAAAAGCCAGCCCCCCCCTTATATAATGACGTCACAGCTCAGCCTACAATTCCCCCTTAAAAATGCTGTTGAATATTTCTTAAAACATCGATATGTTTTCCAAAAATCTTGTCAGAACTCCGTGAAAGTGGACTATTTTGATCAATTCCTATTACAATTTATTAAAACCGTTTTCTAAAACGCGAAATAACGGCTAAAACTCGTTTTCTAACATTGCTTTTTTAGAATGCAAAAAAGTGACGTCACACTATCTCAACACCCCCTCCCCCTCATCACACACCGTCACAAAAATTTTGGACCCCCCCCCCCTTTCTTCTTCGAGTGTGAAGTCATTTATGGACGACCCCATATCCCGAAGCTTAGTGGAGATCACTTCCGTTTTATTTATTTTTTAATAACAAAGACCTAGAAAATAAAGAAAATAAAACAAATACACTAGCGTAAATTCCGACTAAAAAACTACAAATACAAAAAGCGTCTTTTTGAAAAACATGTTTTATGAAGGCAGTGAGTTCTTTAAAAAATCACATTTGCTTGAAGATTAAAGGAACAAACATTTTAATATCCAGATGTACAGCTTTGGCTTGTGTTGTGGCGACAGTGGCTACATTGGTGACAGAAGTTGTCATGGTCCGTCCTAAAAACCTCGTCTCTCTCACCGGCATGGCCGCCATGTTGCTGGGGTTTTTCATCACATCCTCACATCCCCATAAAGTAAATACTGAGTCTGGTTGTCTTTCTGTGTCTGTTTATGTCGGTGTCTGAGTTTTAGTTTATTTGTTGTGATTGTCAGTACGTCTGTGTACGTGTATGTATCAGTTAGTCTAGTCTACCGTGTAAGAAACTGGTTGTTTGGTGTTTGGTGGTTTAGTGAGTGAGTTGTTCGTATGTCGAGATGGCTGGACGCGAGGACGGTTTTAAGATGGTGCTGACTACGTTATTCCTTCATATGTCTAGGAGACAGAAACAGGTGAACTCTACTTCATCTGCCCCGTTGGTCGTCAGGTTTTGAAAATTACTATTTTTGTTTGTTTTGCCCAGGTAATCTGGCGGCCAGTGGTCACTGGTCTGTTGATGCAGTACGTGTTTGCCTTGGCTGTTCTGCGAGTTCCCGTGGTGCAGCAGATATTCCGGTGGGTGGGGGAGGTTGTCACCACTCTGGTCTCGTTCTCCAATGAAGGCGGGCAGTTTTTGTTTGGGATTGATCTCAAATCCAACGGATTTATTTTTTTTGTAAGTAAAGACCTTAGAGTCATTTTCAATAAATTTAGGAAATATTATACTCAAACCTCATGTGAAAGTTAGACCTACACTCCGAACAATCTGGATACTTTTAATGTTTTTCTTCTATAGATGACCAACAATTTTGGTACTTGCAATGTTTTTCCTCCTTAGATTATCCCTCTCATCATTTTCGTCATGGCCTTTTTATCCGTCCTTGAACAACTGGGGGTGCTTCACGTCCTGCTGCAGATACTGGGCAAGTTCCTGACCCTCTGCACAGGCGCGTCACCCGCTGA
This sequence comes from Physella acuta, assembly GCF_028476545.2. NCBI lineage: Eukaryota > Metazoa > Mollusca > Gastropoda > Physidae > Physella > Physella acuta. The sequence continues at coordinate 9,706 of NW_026733723.1, read as the reverse complement.
GTCCCTCAATGCCTCGGCCAACATCTTCATGGGACCAGTAAGATTTAATTAATCAGTGACTCGTGTTACGGCTGAATTTTTTTTTAAAAATCATTACTTAGAATGTACTATTTCAACGTAAGCATGTTTCTTCCATGCATCTTTTTGGGCAAATTAACTCCCCTAAACGAAATGGAAGTTATATAGAAAACATAATTTTACCCTTGTCCGCCACAATCCACCCCCCACCCCCACCCCCCCCCCCCCCCCCGAAAATATCAAGAGTGCCCCCCCCCCGTAAAAAAAAGAAACACTGAACTCAAGCATAATATTTAAAGCAACGTGTAAGCTGATTGTGATATATTTTTTCAGCTGGATTCTGTTCTAATCTTGGGGTCATATTTGAAATACCTGACGTCATCAGAGCTCCATTGCTTTATGGCTAGCACCATGGCCACAGTAACGGGAAGCTTCCTTGGTTTATTTATCGCTCTTGGGGTGAGCTGTGAGTGTGTGACTCTTTGAAAAATGTGGGTGGGTGGATGGACGACTCGATAAAAAAATTACCTACTAATTCATTATCAGTATAATTAAGATATCACTTTTAATGTAGCGTAACGCGTTGTTTCGTTGTGATTCCTGTAGAAGTGGGATATGTGAAAGATATAGATAACCCCATAACATTCTTGATACGATTTCTGCGTATATGTGAAATATAAGTATAGTTCCGATAAATGATTTTATGTGAAATAATTATCATTAAAAAAGTTTTTAAAAACCCACGTTTTCTGATTGAACTAAAAAGTAGAAAATAAATGCTATACATCACAATAATGCAAGCGATCACTCTACTATAAGCGATGAAAAACGTGGGGCGCCGAAGTAAAAGTTTTTTATCGGTCATTGTTAATATAAGATGTAAAAGTTATATTATTATTGATTAGATAATACTATTGACTTTTATTAGGGAGCTTGTAGAGAGTCAACAGTATTAGAAACTGTAAAAAATCACGGCGCCCCACGTTTTTCATTGCTTATAGTAGAGTGATCGCTTGCATTATTGTGATGTATAGCATTTATTTTCTACTTTTTAGTTCAATCAGAAAACGTGGGTTTTTTAAAACTTTTTTAATGATAATTATTTTCTACTTTTTAGTCTTTGTCTGTTTGTTTGCTTTAAAATTTTGCTATCGATTTTATCTTTTCGCATTCATTTTTTTTTTGGGTAAACGAAGACAACTCGTAAAAAACACGTGCCTTGAACCCGTGTCGAGTGGGTTAGCAATCGTGTGCCCAGCCACTCGACCATATCGTCTCCCCCATACTGGCCACCAGTTGTTACGTTCTGGTTGTTTGTACACAAACACCGCGTGACAACTAATCAGTAAGCAAAAAGAGGGAGAGTACCGAACCTTGTTTTCATCAAATTACAATTACTGGGTTATGTCCCTTTTCCCCCTCGTTTTTTGTACAATTATATAGCGGTCTAAAATTATCAATAAAATGTTTCAATGGATCAATTTAGTAATAATAACAATTGAATATTCTATTGTCTTCGGAAACAAAGCTTCCCTGAAAATTTCAGCGCGCTAGCTAACTGGGAAGTGCCCGAAATTTCGATCGCAAGATTTGATTGGAAAGACGCGAAAGCAAGTTAAAGAAAACGTGGGAAAATGGGGATAACCCATATTAAGCTATTGATTATATATCAGTAGATATGTGAAAGATGGATACAGTGATTAGATATCTGCGGGTAAGTAAAGAGTTAGGATAATCCCCATTAAATTATTGATCAGATATCTGCGGATCATCTCCTGGCAGCCTCTGTGATGTCAGCTCCAGCAGCTTTATCTTTGGCCAACCTGGCAGTCCCAGAAACAAGCAGACGTAAGGCTCTAGGGGCTGGCCAGGAGCTGGTTTTTACAAAAAGGTATGGTCAGCTTGACAACAAAAATCATTAGTCCATAGGTAAGCATAGGATACAAAGATAACAGTAGATACAAAGGTAAGCATTGGATACAAGATAAGCGTAGATACAAAGGTAAGCGTGGATACAAAGTTAAAATTTGCTACAAGGTAAGCGCTATTCCATTGGTAAGCGTGAAATCAAAGATACGTGTGGATACAAAGGCGAGCTTGGATACACCGTTACATTTACTACATAGGTAAGTGTGGATATAATGGTAAGTGTGAAAAAGAGTGACAATACTTGATACAGTTGAGAAAT
>NW_026733722.1:0-66482 GCF_028476545.2 Physella acuta | reverse complement strand
AATTTGATACAGAACTACAAATTTGATATAATACTTATATATGAAGTTCATCAACATAGCTGTAATGGTACTCAAGATGTCATGTTCACAGACACGGCTGTCAATGCTGTTCAAAAATAATAACAATGATATCGTATTAAGTTATTGCTATTATGGAATTCGCGATGTAGCTCCCCTGTATATGTGTGTGACAGTTGAATCTTTTGTATTTTAGCTGTATTGTTAGAATGGTACCTAATTTTAATCAATAAATAAACACTTTATTTTTAACCTGGAAAAGAAGAGACACATTTCATCTTTATATATTAGATACTAGCGTGCCCGTCCCGGAGGATAGCCCGTGGCGAATCGCACCCTACAAGGTTTTTAAAAACTGAGCTATTTAAATGTAAACAAAGCCTGCGCTTGAATCATGATTTACCGAGGCACAGGTTTACCTACAATATCGCACAGCGCGCCCCATGTCGGCGAAGTAGAGGGGAGCTCTCGTGAGCCCGCGATTACACTACCGCAAGGGCGTCGCGTCGCGTACGGCCCCGTGCTCGATTTAATCATTGAATGTTGTGTGCCGCCGTGTCAATATTGTAGGGTGCTTCTTAAAATCGTCTCATTAGAAACAAGATAAGCCCTTAAATCCCGTCTCATGCATAGTCTCTCGCAATGTCTAAAACGAACGTAGGCGCCATTTCACTCACGGGAAAGCCCAGGGGGACAAATCGCAACCTTCTCGGGAGTTATTTTTATATACCTTATATAGAGAAGAATCGAATCGCGCCCTGCGAATTTGAAAAAAAAAAATTTCTAAGAAACCTCCCCATTCTCAACAACTTCCCAAAATTTCATGGCGATCGGAAGAAAGGTAATAGTAATGCTATAATGACAAACCAGACAAGAAAACAAACATACATTGCTTTATATATATACTAGCGTGTCCCGTGTCCATCTTATTTATAGCCTATCGCACTGTTTAAAACTAGTGTAGGCTAATTTGCACCCAGCCGGGGCTCCGCTCGTGCGAAATTGAATTTTTTTTCCGCAGAAACCTCCCCAGGAATATTCTCAAGAACTACACTTAAAACCTGTGAATTAAGATCGACCTGTAGGTGGTTGGCGGCCTATATCCAGCGGAAATAACACAAACAGCATATGTACATACGCTAAAATGGACTGACATTGTGATGACAAAAAAGAGCCCCTCACATGCCTGGCGCTGAGCTAGGCGCCGATAAGTAAGCCAAGAAATAGGCTATAGATGTACTTGCGATGAGCTATTAAAACGTGATATTTAGGGTACACAACATGCTAGTTTTAAATTCGGAGTTAAGTAATTTGTTTTCTGTGTTTTTTTTTTCCTTTGTGTGTGTGTGTGTGTGTGTGTTGCAGAACTTTTTAAAATTTTATTTAATTATTCTCCGTAAAAGGCGCTACTTTAAAATCTTCGTAGGACAGAACTCCCCCCCCCCCCCGCGCGTACGCTACTGCGCGTACTGTATACTTTATGACAAGCTTGAAAATCATCTTTTTCTTTTTAGATAGGATAGACATAAAACAGTTTTGCGTTTTACCTTCCTTGTGCCCTACTTTACTACATCTCATCCGTCTTTTGTTTCACAGGCGTAAAAAAATGAGGTCATGTACCCCCTCACCACCTCTCTCTGGCTGTTGCTAGAAAATCTACTATTTACACTATAATTGCCATTTTTGCGGAGAAAAATCTTTCGTAAACTTGTTTTTACAAAGAAAGCATATATACATACGTAGCATATATATATATATATATATATATATATATATATATATATATATATATATATATATATATATATATATATATATATATATATATATAATTTATTTATTTATTCATTTATTTTATATTCAGTTATTTATTTATTTATATAACTAAGTAAGTGCACACCTCTAATAATATAAAAAGACTTTTGTTATTGCTCCATGTAGCCTATATATTTTATTAGATTTACCTACATTATCATACGCACTTTTTTTTTCATCCCCAAAACATCACCCTATTAACCGCTCACTACATTATGTTGATATTGCTAATTTTTGCAAGCTCTGCTTAATGCTGCTACATCTTTGCTCCATTCTGTTCACATAATTCACACGATGTTGTTAGCTAACGACTCTCTAGTTAAAGCTTCTACTGATTCACCAACACATTTATGTGAGTTCTATATGGTATTTATACGCTGATTCGCCTATATAAGATATCATTAAACGTGTAAGTGTTTATATTTTGCGTTTAAATTGCAGTTACTTATGTTGAGTCGTGTAATAATTATAAAATTATTGTTTTAATGCGCCAAAAATATTCTTTACTAGATATTTCTTACTTGGGTTTAAGTTAATTTTTACTTTCTAGTATATACGAAGTATAGAGAAAGTCTTGTAATCGTGCAAAAAAAAACCTCACTGATGTGGAAAAACATAATTTTGCAATCTTGTCCTATGTCTATGTGTATGTGTGTGTGTGTCTGTAAACACGATAACTTGAGTGCCGTTACAGCTAGGTTGATGAAATTTCATATATAAGTATTTTATCAAAATCGTAGATCAGTATCAACTTTTGAGCGATTTCCGATAACCGGAAGTGGTACTTTTTTACTTTGAATTTTTCAAAAGCCTATAACTTGAGTACTATTTTAGATAGATAAATGAAATTTCACACGTAAGTAAAAGATCTAATTCTCTAACTTATATCAAATTTGAGTAATTTCCGTTGGCCAGAAGTAGTAATTTACGCTATTTCCGATTTCTCAAAAAACGATTGTAAATTTATAAAGTAGGCCTACTAATAATATTCTGCACTATTATGCACATTTTATTAGGCGTTCACTAGTGTGCAATTATTTTTTCTACGAGATTTTATTCTATTTTAAAAAGTTTAAGTATTTAAAATGGATTAAAATTCATGTCTATATCCCGAGTTCCCATCCCCTGTTTTTTTTTTAAATAAGAATATTCGAGAAAGTTTAGGGGAGATCACTCCCGGTTTATTTATTTTTTTACTTTTTGGGCTTTGGGCTCTTCTTTTAAAAAAGCAATGATTTTTCAATACTTTTAATTTTAGATAATACTTAAAAAATGTTCGAAGTTAGTTATCTTTTTGGATAAAAACAATATATGACCTGACCTTTTTCGTTCGCTCCGACTTCAGCCTACTTTTCTTTCTGGATTTTCATTCAGACATTTCGTTTCGGGTGATGTTCACATGATTTATATCAGTGATGATTATGAAAATGATTTAAAACCTGGCTGTAAGGAAATAATTTATCGCAGATGAGGGTGGCATGAGGCGAGTCATTTCCACCGGACACTTCGCATTTACTTATTACGATAGGCCTATGCAGTGGCGTAGCTAGGATTTTCGGGCCCCTATGCAAAAAGGGTGTGGGGATATTGCGAGACGCGAAAAGCGAAATGGCGAGGCGGGAAAATGAGAGAAGGTAATGCGAGACATACCTGTGGAATTAAGGGTAAATAGCGAGACACTTTTTGCGAAAAAAGTTTTTTTCATTTTTTTTCCATCTTTATTTATTTAAATTATTTTTTTTTGTTTTAAAATAAACAAGCATTTAGCCATACCCTTTAACACGAGTGTTGTATGTTGTTATTTTTTATCTAGATACTAAGAAGATAGATCTATCTATTTAAAAATCCTAACATCGTCACAACATGTCACATTCTCATCACAGTTGACCTCCTCGTTCATCCCACAAACAACACTGGCACCCATGTTCTCATCATCATCATCCGCACGCTCAACATCTGTTTTCCGTTTTTTATAATTTGTATTTTTTATCATTTCTGTAATTTTGGCAATGTCTTGCTAATTGTTGTCACCAGCCGGATCAACGTCAGCGGGGCGTGGACGTTTACGCCCTGAAGTTTTATCCTGTCGCTTCCTTGCAGCTTTTCTTAGTTGTGTTAGATTTATTGATTTCTTGTTGCTAACTGTTGATAATCCAACTGCCTGTCTGGCCGCCACGATGTGATAGCAGTTACCAACGGCCGGACAGGAGCATGTTTCCCTTGGAAAAAGGGTGACCACCCTGGGGTCTGTTGACCCTTTAATGGGGGTAGTGGGGGTTCTGTTTTGGACGTCATGAATGAATGTTGTCTGGGATTTAATCCATAGATTGCTCACCTTTGTTTTTATCTTCTGTCCACGTATAAATATAGGTGGTTCCACTTGGGGGTCTATGTCTTACCAAAAATTCAACAGGTAATGAGTTAAATAACTCATTCCATTTTTCTGAGGAAAAAGATAAACTAAGTTACTGATGTTAATTTATATATGTGCTAACACAGAACACGAATATGAACAGAATGAAAAAAAAGTGCGTCTGTAGATAATCTGAATAAGGTGCGCTATCGACAAAACTACCATTTAATAGCTAAAAGGGGTCATCTATAAATGATGTCACGCTTTTTTGACGATTCCCCCCCCCCTCACCTCCGTCACACATCATCACAAAAATCCAGACCCCCCTCCCCCCACTAAAATGTCACCTCAGCCGACAACCCCTCTCAAAATTGCAGTTTGAGTAATTTCCGTCACGAGTGTGACGTCATTTATGGAAGACCCCAAATAACACCACCACCAAAACCAAAAAATTCAGATAAGTTCAACTTGGTTTTAAAAATATTTGAAGTAGGCCCATAACTTACGATATAGCACGAGCAACTGATAATATCGGTGACGTCACTTTATTTTTTTCCCCAAACAGCAAGTAAGAGAAAAATAACTGGGGGCATTGAGAGTTCATAAAAGCTTAGGAATAAGCAACACATAAGGGAGGGTTAATCTAGTCCTCACCTTCACATAGGGCAGTAATCGCATAATTAATTTGATGTTATTTTTTCTGACTTATTTATGGAAATAATAAATTATATATATATATATATATATATATATATATATATATATATATATATATATATATATATATATATATATATGTAACCAATGAAGTTAACACTTTTGTCTTCTACTCAATGGTAGGTTCGATCTTTTATTGACAAATAAAATCAAACTAAAACGAAAAACCCAACAGACCTCCAAAGTCTGTAGAAATAAACAATAAATAACAATTAATCCTCACAATCATCTAGTCTTTCACTTCAACAACCTATTAACCTAACAACTTACATTCATACTCCACATCCCAAAGTATCAACTAACAACGCACAACATACACAATTCATACACACCATTCACAATATATCCACTAACAATGACAGCTAAACACAATCTTACTCACCCCTAAGTCCGGTAAACCGTAAACAAGTCGGTACTGGTTCCTTCTATCTTGGTCTGGATTTACAACTCGTACCACGACCAAAGTCTAGTCTCCCGTCTCTCGTGTAGCTTCTGGTTAAAAAGGGCCGGTCTTGTGTCGATGAGTCCGTATATATACGCTACCACTAGAATCTAAGAATGTTCCTGAAGGTCAGGTCATACCCTAGCTGTAAAAGTGCCAGTTCGTCTTCCCCGTAGGTTACCTGTTCCTGCTATTCCCGGCCTATTGTCACGCCCCGGTCAGTTTCGGAGAGTTTATCGTGTCGTAGACTGTCAACCGTCCTGTAGTCCGCGAGCATGCCTTTGTGTTAACAGCTTGTCCAGTACAATGCTGTCAGCGATCGTCTTTCTGGGGGCCACAGCAATTATGGTCACTCTGGCCACGCCCGGGTTGACACGTGGGTATAGGTGATACGTCGCGTCGCGCTGTCCCCACCCCTAAAACAGCAGGGCCACTGTTGTCGTAACTTACCCTAGTTACATCCTCCCCCTCCCACTTTCTTTGATGACCACATCAAAGCCTAAACATAACATCTAAATTATCTACAAAAACAATTATCAATTACATCCTTTCATATCTCATGACATACAATATAATAAAGAAAACCTTTGACAATTTCCTACCATATTAGTCTCTTACTTTTATCCTTCCTTCACACATATCCTCGTCTAACACACACAGACGAAATTCCTTGACGTTTCGAACACTGCTTAACCCTTTAAACCAGTTAGATTTTGTACTTGAAATGTCCCATTCCTCCCCTCCATTTTTCTAACGTGTTAGCTAATAGATCGACTATTTTACCTAGCTGTTCTACTACATCTTCAACCTGACAGGCCTTTTCTTTACCGGCAGTTATTTTACACCCGTGTGAACGGTTTGTATTCCTTCTGATCTTTTCCCTAAACCATGGTTTTCGTAAAGCCTTTTTATGCCTAGCTCTATTGTCCCCTGACTGTACTGCCTTAAGTGGGCGTTTTCTCACACCACACTTTACCTTATCTACAACTACTCTAATAGTATCTTGAACGTGAGGGGCGCTATTCACCACCTGATTAACGACCCTATCCCTAGTATCCCCACTTACTTGTTCCTCCTTACTTCTAGACCTATCCCTACTTTCATGCCTGTTCAGGTTTATGTCGCTACCTGCGCGAGCCATCCTATCATTTCTGTCGTTTAGCTTCCTCTGCCATTGTGACACGCCCTGATATCTGACCCGAGCATCAACCCGCCGGTAATAACCCTGGTTCCTCCAGTTGTGTCGGCATTGTCTAGTGGTGTGTCCAGGTACTGAGCAAATCAAACAATGTGGTCTGCCATCTCCGACCACTAGCGGTGGTACCCTGGCCACCACAGGCCGTTCCAGGCGATTGACCCCCGTATCAGTAGCGTTCCCTCTTTCTACACCTGCTTCTATACATGTTAGCCTGTGCTCTAATGACTGCCATGTATTGAATAGCTTAGACAACATGGACTCTACAGGACTACGGACATCGACATTTGTCTCATGTTGCTGGTTATCTGAAGGCCTAGGTGAATCTATCAACTCGGTAGTCATGACGTCATCATACCACCGCAAGGCCATGTTTCGTATATCAATGAATCGTAGAAAAGGGTTTCTATGTACTTCTTCTCTAAGCTGCCGCGTCAACGTACGGTTAGCTAGACCCTCTATAAACTGATCCCTTAATAAAGTAGCATCCACCGACGGTAGCTTTAACTGAACAGCATCGAATGCTTTCTTTAGCCGATGTGAAAACTCCCTCACCCCTTCACCGGGATTTTGTTTACATGCACAAAATATCTGCATTAACTGAGCACCTGACCTATTGTCCCCAAACGTCGCGGCGATCAACTCAAGTACCGCCTCTGGATCTTTCTGTACCTGTATATCATGACATCGAATTTCAGCCCTAACCAATTCTCCGACACTTCTAAGTATTAATATAAGTTTCTCCTCTTTTGTCATCGGTCGACACGCCCATACTTGTTTTATTTCTTCACAAAAATCTAAACAGCGGTCCCTGTCCCCATAAAATGTGTCTACTTCGTATTCTCCAGCTCCAACCACAACATATGTATATGCCATTTTTTCAATCTAACATAGCAGCTAAAAATAACATCTATGTACTAAATCAGTCTAGCAATAACACACATTGGTATTACTAATTAACTAATTACTTGCTTGAATTTGCCTCCTGAAATGTCACTTATAACTGTTGAAAGTTCCTGTTCCTGAAAAAAGTAAACCAATACACGTCTAACGTTCAAATACTCCAAGAAATAATGCAATCACCTCTGCTACAGTCCTAATACTCCACGAAATTGTTCTAGATTTGGCACCGTTAATTAATTGAAAAACTCGCTCTGGGTCCCAGGAATCAAGAATGTCATCACACAAAGTTCAAACTTCTAAATCTTGGGGAAATAAAACAATCCACTAGTACAGTTCAGTCACCAATGTATGCCTGTGTTGATACTCCACGATTGATGACAGTGAACTTTGTGCACGTCCAACATGCACGGGTCCTAACACAACCTCGCCGTCGGTCTTGTCCGCTCCTCCGGTAGGCTTAGGGTGCCCTCGTCAGGTAGGCTCAGGGTTTCCTCGTCAGGAAGGCCTAGGGTACCTCCGTAAGGTAGGCCTAGGGTGTTCTCGTCAGGTAGGCCTAGGTTGCCCTCGACCGTTGACTCAGCGAACAATGGATGCCGTTAAAGGCTAGTCTTGTTGGGTTTTACTGCTCGCAGCGCCAAATGTAACCAATGAAGTGAACACTTTTGTCTTCTACTCAATGGTAGGTTCGATCTTTTATTGACAAATAACATCAAACTAAAACGAAAAAACCCAACAGACCTCCAAAGTCCCTAAGTCCGGTAAACCGTAAACAAGTCGGTACTGGTTCCTTCTATCTTGGTCTGGATTTACAACTCGTACCACGACCAAAGTCTAGTCTCCCGTCTCTCGTGTAGCTTCTGGTTAAAAAGGGCCGGTCTTGTGTCGATGAGTCCGTATATATACGCTACCACTAGAATCTAAGAATGTTCCTGAAGGTCAGGTCATACCCTAGCTGTAAAAGTGCCAGTTCGTCTTCCCCGTAGGTTACCTGTTCCTGCTATTCCCGGCCTATTGTCACGCCCCGGTCAGTTTCGGAGAGTTTATCGTGTCGTAAACTGTCAGCCGTCCTGTAGTCCGCGAGCATGCCTTTGTGTTCAATTTAACAGCTTGTCCAGTACAATGCTGTCAGCGATCGTCTTTCTGGGGGCCACAGCAATTATGGTCACTCTGGCCACGCCCGGGTTGACACGTGGGTATAGGTGATACGTCGCGTCGCGCTGTCCCCACCCCTAAAACAGCAGGGCCACTGTTGTCGTAACTTACCCTAGTTACATATATATACAATTAATTAATAAATAATAATATAACATTTATGGGAAAATTCGGAAAAGTCACAACCGTGATATAAAATCTAATATAAATTAGTGTAAAGGAACATTGGAAGAGAAAACACACAGTAAGTAGTTCTTACCTCCAGAATAGTTGTATCCAAATGATGTAAGCATTTCCTTGTGCTTAGATTTATATGGTAAAAAAGCTAGAAAAAATCGTAGGCGGCGGCTATAATACAAAATTTCTATGCAACAATATAAAATATGTTTGCGGCGGCAGCGGATCCGGGCACGGTGATCTTCAAAGACGGTAAATCAGGCGGCCTCGGCGTTCCACACAAAAGACAGTTGATCTATCGTTGGCGGTATTTCCGTCGGTTTCGAACAAGGTGGTATTCTAAGTCGACACAAAAGATGGGGGGAGTTGACAAATCATCAGTATGTCTAGTGACGGAAAAATCGGAAGTTTTAACAATGTAAACGAAACGTCCTTGAAGTCTGGACCAAATACCACTGAAAATCGGGTGCGGTAAATTTTTCGCAGAAATCTTCGCATTTCAACACCACCCAGCGTAAGTATCGGGTTGTGGTAAAATGCGAGACAAAAAAGTCACGTGACCGACCGTTTTCGCGCCCTTCTCGCATTTTCCCGCCTCACCATTTCGCTTCTCGCGTCTCGCAATTTCCCCACAGCCATGCAAAAATTATCAGCCGTTACGCTACAATGGAGTTAAACGAAGAAATCATTTGCCACTTACGATGTTCAATTGATACTTTTAAATAATATAAATATTCTGTACATTTTGTATTTTGTACGTCCTGATTATATATTTATACTATATTATTAAGTAGGCCTACTACTGCTACTACCCTGTAGTTTTACAGTTAATTTGTTGTTTTTGTAAGTAATCAAACACAGTAGCGTCACAAGGCGGTGACAAGGGTGCTGTAAGCATCTGATGATAACAATTATGCCTGACACCTTGACAAAACATTGTAAAATTTATTGCCAAACTATATTGTATCCAGCTAAAATAGTAAAAGATTTGTGAGAGAGGGATGACACCCCACCAAAAATGAAAATTTTTTGAGGACGATGGGGTAACACCTTTAGTAAACTCACAAGGGTACATCGGACCTTGTGATGCCAGTAACCAAACAATTTTTTTTAAACTGCTTATGATTTATTTAGATGTCTTCTTTTAATGCTTTTAATTTTGTAAAATGGTTAATACGTTCATTGAGATCTATTTTAGCTGCTTCTGTATGTAAGATACTTAGGATTGCCAAGCTACTTACACAATGGGCATATCTACAATTTTGTTTCATAACAAATTAACATTATAATAATAAGATTTAAAAATTTCATCAAAATCTCCTTGCCGATCACATTCGAATGTTAAAGAATGTTTAAACTAAAAAGCGGGAATTGCTGCGATCTAGTCCTACGGTGGCCGGAAAGAACCGCAACGGAAAAAAGCGCAACGGAAAAAAGCGCAAAACAAAAAGCGCAACGGAAAAAAGCGCACACGGAAAAAAAGCGCAAAGAGAAAAAAGCGCACACAGAAAAAAGCGCAAAGAGAAAAAAGCGCAAACAGAAAAAAGCGCAAAGAGAAAAAAGCGCACACAGAAAAAAGCGCAAACAGAAAAAAGCGCAAACGGAAAAAAGCGCAAAGAGAAAAAAGCGCACACGGAAAAAAGCGCAAAGAGAAAAAAGCGCACACAGAAAAAAGCGCAAAGAGAAAAAAGCGCACACAGAAAAAAGCGCAAAGAGAAAAAAGCGCAAACGGAAAAAAGCGCAAAGAGAAAAAAGCGCACACGGAAAAAAGCGCAAACGGAAAAAAGCGCAAACGGAAAAAAGCGCAAACAGAAAAAAGCGCAAACGGAAAAAAGCGCAAAGAGAAAAAAGCGCACACAGAAAAAAGCGCAAACAGAAAAAAGCGCAAACGGAAAAAAGCGCACACAGAAAAAAGCGCAAACGGAAAAAAACGCAAACTGAAAAAAGCGCAACGACAAAAAGCGCAACAGAAAAAAGCGCAAAAAAAAGAAAAAAAACGCAAACAGAAAAAAGCACACACAGAAAACTGTGCACACCGGAAAATGCAAAAAGAGCCATTTTCGCACAAAGACCTATAAGGACTAGATGACACATTTATACATGATTGTTAGGGCTGCTGTGAGAGTGTTGTGTTTGACCTGACGCGATATACTACCACTTAAAGCATACCACTACCATGTGCATTCACATCACCACGATACAGGCGATAATCGCTTGACACAACGTCTATTTTTTTCTTCTTCACTATTTATTCAACGACTATTCTCGAATAAATAAACATAAAACTATCCTTGATATTGGCATTACACGGAGTATCTCGTACATGCTCCCTAGTCCCAAGCTTGCATTCTATAACAACCCGTTTCTATCGCAAAACTTCACTCTCTTTCTTCCGAGTCATCAAACATGCATTCGCTATATCTCTCGCACCAACATTCATTCGCATAAAAATACCCTGATAAAACACACATCATAATCATAACATTTTTATAACATTTAAGCTGAGAATGAATATTATTTGTGAATACTAAAAACACTAACTCTGTAGACTACACTAAGTATATAGTAAGAAAAGTAGGTCATGTATGATGTGTATATACTAGGCCTCACCAAAAAGAGAATGGAAAAACAGCCGTGTATTCTAAAAGAATTGTAACACAAACAATGGAATGAAAGCGTTTTCTTCTGTCAGTATGAACACTAAACATGTATTCAAATCTGGCGCGCGGAAAAAGAAAAGTATGGGCGACGGTCGTTAGTTTCAAAAACTGCACGAGATATCATTTTTTTTTAATGAAAATTCATTCACATATGTTACATCTTTTGCGACAGCCTTAATTAGTGCGTTGGGCTTGTATGAAAACTCACCTCGAACTAAATCAATTACATGCTACTTATTTTAACATGACAAGGTAAGCGTCACCCAACTGTTGTGATGTGAGGTGAGGACAGGGTCAACAATTAACCAACACAAAGTCTGTATACAATTAACGTCTTTATTGTTTGAAAGTACGAACGAGACATAGACTGCCTATTAGAGAATGGACCCCCAAACTTTCCTAACCCCACCTTTTATTCCCTACCTAACCTCTAAGTTTTCTGCGCTTTATGTCACTTCCATACCAATCATTTCTATGCTACATTAGACGTTTGTACTATTTATTTACATTCTTTAATCTCAATATAACTAAAAAAGACTATAGTTTGAAGGGTAATGAAAACATGTAAACAAATAGGACGCTACTCTAAATCTACGCAAATACTTATATGTAACAATCCTAACACCAATCAAAGCATGTGTTGAACAGCATAATAGACAAAGAGAGATGTAGTTTTATTATAACACCAGGCTTTGACTCGGACCTACTTCAATGGTGTCTACATTGTTAAACTGATTAACTATTTGATGTAGTGCTCTATTGGCTCAGTAGGAAATGTGCATAATCTAAAAATATAAATTCCATTTCGTTCGGGGGGAAGGGGGGGGGGGGTTAGACGGTAGACTCTTTGGGCCGAGACCCCCCCCCCCCCCCAACCCCGAACTGATGTCTGGATAAAACTCTCTTCTACGCAAACACCCAACCACCTAATTACCCCCACACACATCTTCCCACACACCACCAAAAAATCTACCTACCCACGAACCCACCAACTAACCCACCTACCCGTATATATATATATATATATATATATATATATATATATATATATATATATATATATATATATATATATATATATATATATATATATATATATATAAATATAAATATATATATATTGGGTAGGTAAGTAGGTAGGTAGGTAGGTAGGTAGGTAGGTAGGTAGGTAGGTAGGTAGGTAGGTAGGTAGGTAGGTAGATATAGGTAGGTAGATATAGGTACATCATGATGAAATAATATTAAATACATAATGATTATGATGTGTGTTTTATCAGGGTATTTTTGTGCGAATGAATGTTGGTGCGAGAGATATAGCGAGTTTTCATACAAGCCCAACGCACTAATTAAGGCTGTCGCAAAAGATGTAACATATGTGAATGAATTTTCATTAAAAAAAAAATGATATCTCGTGCAGTTTTTGAAACTAACGACCGTCGCCCATACTTTTCTTTTTCCGCGCGCCAGATTTGAATACATGTTTAGTGTTCATACTGACAGAAGAAAACGCTTTCATTCCATTGTTTGTGTTACAATTCTTTTAGAATACACGGCTGTTTTTCCATTCTCTTTTTGGTGAGGCCTAGTATATACACATCATACATGACCTACTTTTCTTACTATATACTTAGTGTAGTCTACAGAGTTAGTGTTTTTAGTATTCACAAATAATATTCATTCTCAGCTTAAATGTTATAAAAATGTTATGATTATGATGTGTGTTTTATCAGGGTATTTTTATGCGAATGAATGTTGGTGCGAGAGATATAGCGAATGCATGTTTGATGACTCGGAAGAAAGAGAGTGAAGTTTTGCGATAGAAACGGGTTGTTATAGAATGCAAGCTTGGGACTAGGGAGCATGTACGAGATACTCCGTGTAATGCCAATATCAAGGATAGTTTTATGTTTATTTATTCGAGAATAGTCGTTGAATAAATAGTGAAGAAGAAAAAAAATAGACGTTGTGTCAAGCGATTATCGCCTGTATCGTGGTGATGTGAATGCACATGGTAGTGGTATGCTTTAAGTGGTAGTATATCGCGTCAGGTCAAACACAACACTCTCACAGCAGCCCTAACAATCATGTATAAATGTGTCATCTAGTCCTTATAGGTCTTTGTGCGAAAATGGCTCTTTTTGCATTTTCCGGTGTGCACAGTTTTCTGTGTGTGCTTTTTTCTGTTTGCGTTTTTTTTCTTTTTTTTTGCGCTTTTTTCTGTTGCGCTTTTTGTCGTTGCGCTTTTTTCAGTTTGCGTTTTTTTCCGTTTGCGCTTTTTTCTGTGTGCGCTTTTTTCCGTTTGCGCTTTTTTCTGTTTGCGCTTTTTTCTGTGTGCGCTTTTTTCTCTTTGCGCTTTTTTCCGTTTGCGCTTTTTTCTGTTTGCGCTTTTTTCCGTTTGCGCTTTTTTCCGTTTGCGCTTTTTTCCGTGTGCGCTTTTTTCTCTTTGCGCTTTTTTCCGTTTGCGCTTTTTTCTCTTTGCGCTTTTTTCTGTGTGCGCTTTTTTTTCTTTGCGCTTTTTTCTGTGTGCGCTTTTTTCTCTTTGCGCTTTTTTCCGTGTGCGCTTTTTTCTCTTTGCGCTTTTTTCCGTTTGCGCTTTTTTCCGTTGCGCTTTTTGTTTTGCGCTTTTTTCCGTTGCGCTTTTTTCCGTTGCGGTTCTTTCTGGGAACCAACCCTAGTCCTACACACCAGGGTAACAAAACAATTTGTAAGAGTTTCATCAACGCGTTACCAATTGTGTATTTTTAGTCGTGTGAACTTTTTTAAAAATTGAGATAGTTAAAATATAAACAACGCCACAGCTATTTTTTTTTCGGATCCTTGTTCCGGGGGCGCAGGTTGGTTCACACTACCACTCAGACGCCCTTGGGCGTGCTGTATGAAAGCGTTGAGTGTACGTTAATCATCCTCCGTAATACGGAGGTTGAATACCTTTCAACGACCGCCTAGATGTCAGAGGCGTAGCGGGAGTTGACCGGTTACACTATCGTTGGTAGCCTGGTGCCACCCCTTGGTTTGTTTTGATCATCAAAGGTAGAGGCAGTAGCGTAGCGAGGGGGGGGGGGGGCGGGGGGACACGTGTCCCCGGACGCCGACCTTAGGGGGCGCCAAAATGGGTTGGACAAATAAATTGAAAGGTTGAGGGGGGTGCAAAACGAAAGGTTGAGGGGGGTGCAAATCGAAATCTCTAGGGGGGGGGGGGTGTGCAAATCGAAAGTTTGAGGGGAGGGGGTGCAAATGGAAATCTCAAGGGAGGGAGTGCAAATCGAAAGTTTGAGGGGGGGGGGGGGGTGCAAATCGAAATCTTAATCTCGAGGGGGGGGGGTGCAAATCGAAAAGTCTTTTGTCCCCGGGCTCCGGGAAGGGTCGCTACGCCTCTGGGTAGAGGCCTACCTTGTCCCTATTGTAGCATATTCGGGTAATTGGTGTCATCCGTATGCCCGGGCGGGGGGGGGGGCGTCGAAAGCCACCACTGTTGCAGTTTGACCGTTGAACCAAGTAGTATGATGGAATTTCAGGGACGGCAAACAGTTGGGAGGTGGGGGGGGGGATTTCCCTGTTCGACCCCCCCCCCCTCCACCACCACCACTGAATCCCACTGCCTGTACAGTAAAAAAGGACTGGGGGCCTATTTAGAACTTCTAACCAATTTATTTATTTTTTTAAATTTTATTCATGTAAAGCAAATACTAAAACTCCATTGTAAAAGGTTTAATTTTTTAAAGACGGAATAGGGCCCCTATGAGCCCTGGGCTCCTATGCCTTGTTTATCCGAGCTTTACGGTAGCTACGCCACTTGGCCTATATTAATAATAATATAAAGTAAGCAGAATCTTGGTCTATAACAGGGGCGTAGCGAGGGGGCGGGGGGTGCGGACCACACCGGGTGACACCATTTAGGGGGGTGACACCAAGACAAAAAATAGCAAAATGTATAGAGGAAAATGATAATTCCACTTAATTAAGTGATTAATTCGAGTGTTAATAGTCTTTTAAGAGGTGCAAATCGAAAGTTTGGGGGGGGGGTGCAAATCGAAAATTGAAAGTTTGTCCCCGGGAAGGGTCGCTACGCCTCTGGGGGTGACACCATTAAGTGACGCACCGTGTGACACCCGACCTCGCTACGCCACTGGTGTATAAACAATACTATAAGGTGTTGTATTGAATACGACTATCCTAAACATTTAGAATTCTAAACAATACTTTTGTGTTTTGTATCCTAAACACTTAAATCTATACATTTACTATAAAATACTTTTTCTTTTCATCCAGCTTTCAAAAGTTACACTCATTGAAGACGCCAGTGAAGATGAAAGAAGATTTGAACTTAGCCTTGATGAATCTTCAAGTAGCAAAGTAACTTTTCAAGCTCGATCAATGTTCGCCAAAGTGGCTTGGTTAAAGGATATTCGAGATGCCCTAGGAAACTTAGGTAATTATGAGATTACATGTATGGTTTCTTTCAAACATTTTTTCCAGGTGGTAAGTGTGGCATTGCAAATTTCGGGGTACACGGACGTTCGTTTATGTATATTTTTTCTCAATAAATGATATAGTTTTATTCATTTCGTCATTTGGCATCGGCGCTAAATTGTGTAAGAGATTTCAAGATTTGCCAATGCTTCTATTTAAAAAGTAAGTTAGGTTTTTTATAATATTTGCTTTATTCTCTAGTTAACAATAATTCGTTTTTAATGAAGTAGACACACATGCGACTACTATCCCTTAAACACGATTAGCCAACCTGGCGCTTCTTAAAGGCCGTGATTACTCTTAGGGGTCATCCTTTTATAACGCCTACACAAATTTAGAATTTTAGACCCCCTCTGTCTGCTTTGAACTATTCCCCCCCCCCCTTCCCCACCTCTATGTGAATGTCCTCAAAAATTTAGTAGACATCTCAAAATTTACTACCATTTTACTATATTAATAACATGTATTATAATCTACGAGCTGACTCGCGACGTAGCATTACGCCGCTATTTATTTGTTTTATTTTCTATTTTTCAGTAATTCATAATTTGTGAATTATCAGTAGCTCGTGAAGGACGAATATCCTCTCCCTCACTTTCCACTCCCCCCCCCCCCCCCTCCCCGTGAAAGCAGCCGTCCGTGACGACAGTTTACAGGCGACAATTGAAAGATCATGCAGAACTCGATATTACCTCCCCTTAGTTTCAAATCGTTCAAAAACTAAATTATCTGCCCCAAATAAAAGCGTCACTAATTGAACGCGGCTCTACGATTGCAAACAGCTCACCAGAGTGATGGGTGGGGGTGGTAGCGATATGGTCTGTTGAGCATGCCTGGAGAGCGAGAGAGAGGTTGGCGTGCCTCTACGTCTTGTCCCGCCTGGTCCATCTATGAAGAGAATTATATATATTACTTATATAGATTAACTGAAACCCTATTTGATTTTTTTTCCCGTAAGTAATGCTTATTATTGTGAATGTGACATTAACATGTTTGTTATTAGGCCAAAATATTAAATGTATAATCTAGAGCACGGGTTCCCAAACTGGGGGTCGCGACTCCCCTGGGGGGTCGCCAACTGGTAGACTAAACCCTAGCAATGAAATCTTCTTCTTCTTCGTTCTTAATTGAGATTATGGTGGAGGATTTAGACAACAAGTCCAACTTCATGAACAAACCGGACTGTGGTCTCCAGATCAGCAGGTTCCCCATACAATTTTTCCCTGAGTGGTGTGAGCAGGGGCCAGTGTCTGACTCGCGCCTGGCTATACAAAAACATTCCTGAAGGACGTGCTCCGTATTTTCCGGGGCCTTGCCACAAGGGCACATTTCGCCACACCCAACCTTTAGTTTTTTATGCATGTGTTGATTTAGTCTGTTATGGCCTGTTCTAAGTCGAAAGATTATGTATTATTAGCAATGAAATAAAAAGCACATATGTTTAGAAGAATATCTGAATAAAAAATAAACAATGCGTATTGTGCAAAGTTGTTCTTAGTGATGAGTCTATGAAGATTTCAAAGCTAAAACGTCCTTTTGAGACTAGTCATTCGGAACACACCAAAAAAGATTTGGAGTTCTTTCATCAAGCTAGTTGCAAACGTCAGAACAGTAAGTTTTCACAAAGAAAACAGCATTAGTGCAAGCATCATATGAATTGCCAAGCATAAAAAAACAATCCTCACACAATAGGAGAAAATCTCATCAAACCCTGCATGTTGAGGATGGTGAAATTAATTCTTCGGGATTCCAGTGCAGTAAAGATGCAACAAATATCTCTGTCTAACAATACTATTCAGCGGCACATAGATCTAGCAGACATGTCCATAGATGTTAAAAAATATATTTTGAAAAAAATTATTTTGAATATTCGTGTTACCCGTTGTTTGTCTTTGTGAAATATATTCATTCGATGATGGCAAAGAAGAGTTGATATTTTGTGAAGATATCATGGAGAAAATAAATACGTTTTTTTTTTAAAACTGGATGATTAAAATGGGAAAACGGCTATGGGGTTTGTATTGTTGTTGCGTCATGTTTGGTTCAAAATTGGGCTTTCAAAAAGTAAAAGATTAGCTCCTTATGAAGAGGAATCCACTGCATGATTCACCGGTATGCCATCTTAAGCAAGACTCTTCCGACTCCATTGCTAATAAAAGTCGTAAATTATATTAAATCTGGAGCCCTAAACACCCGTCTGTTTCAAGAACTGTGCAAAGACATGAATAAAGATCACGAGGTTCTACACTAGAGTAAGCTGGCTGTCAATAGGAAATGTGAATCGTGTTTTTGAATTGAAAGATGTAATCAAGTTGTTCTTGGAAATGCAAGGGAAACAAGACCTTTTGATATACTTTAGAACACGTTACCCATCCTCTGTTTCCCTGGATGTTGCCAGCATTTCCGATGAATATAAGCTGAGTTCTTAAATTTGCGGAATGATTCCGCGTCACTTATCATGTTAAATGAAAAACTGCTGAAAATTTTTTTGGTGTGGTATGCACCGTTCATACCCAAACGTGAAATCGATTGCCTTTTGAGTTTTATTTCCTTTTGTGTCTTTTCCAATTAGAAACAAAACAAAGAAATAAATTAAATGTTGAGAATCACATGAGGTTGGTGTTAACAAAAACTCAACCGCGAATGTAAAGCCATTCAATTTCACCCATCGCATTAAAACAGATATCAACAATAATTAATATTGAAAGTCTACTAGAAAATCGTATTTAGTGCTTATTAATTTCCTCACTAATTTCGACTTTTTAATTCTATGGGGGTCGCGGGTGACTTACGTTTTGTAAAAGGGGGTCGCCACTCGAAAAAGTTTGGGAGTTTCTAGAGTGTAGAGAAAAACATTAGTATGCTTTTAAAAATATTAAAGTATAAATATCTTATTGCAATCATTTGACCCATTACCAACCAAACGCACAATTAGGTGCTAAAAGTATTATTCTGTATTTGTAGAATGTATTTTAAAAATTAATATTAGCATTTATAAGATTAATAAGTTACAAGGCCTCCTCAGGTTCATGACCTCTATTTCTGTTTACTTCATTCCTCGCTTACCAAAGAGTTACTTTTTTTTACGTGTCTTAGGTTAGGACTTTTATAAAATGTAGACAATGAGGAGGAGGGTTTCTAAAGGTTTGACAACACGTTTTTGCAATAATGTTAGAAACTGAGTTTAAATCGATACTTCACGTTGGTAGATGACTTTTCTGGTAAAATGCTATAAAAAAAATGAATCAATCGAGGCTTAATGAACATTGACCAACCTCAGTAAATATTTTTGAATTTTTTTTAAACAAAGTGCAGTTTTTTAAGAGAGACTGTAGTCTAAGACATAATGTCATTTTAGGTGTTGGGTCCTGGCTTTTTGTGAGGATATGTTACGTTGGGAGGGAGGGGGTAGAAGGTAAAAATCGTAAAAAAATCATGACGTCGCTTATGATATGGCTGATTTACGCAAAAATAAAATATTACTAAAGGGTCATCTATAAAAGACGTCACGCTTTTTTTGACGATTTTTACCTTCCCCCCTCCCCTCCGTCACACGTCGTCACAAAAAGCCAGACCCTCCCCCCTAAAATGACGTCACACCTCAGCTTACAACCCCCCCCCCCCCCTCAAAATTGCTGTTGAATTTTTCTTAAAACATCTATATTTTTCCAAAATCTTGCCAGAACTCTGTCAACATAGAGTATTTAGATCAATTCCTATTACAATTTATTAAAACCGTTTTCTAAAACGCGAAATAACGGCTAAAACCCGTTATCTAATATTGCTTTTTTATATTGAAAAAAGTGACACCACACCATCTAACCCCCCCCCCCCCTTCCCCCTCATCACACACCGTCACAAATTGCGGACCCCCCTCCCCCCCCAACGAGTGTGACGTCATTTATGGACGACCCCTAACCTAACAAATAATCCTTAAACAACTAAAAACTAAATTTAAAAATAAACAATAACAAAAATGTTCGAAGAAATAAAGCAACAAAAAATATATATGAGCTACATTAAAAAAAAACATCATTATTATAACTTTAAAAAAAATGTCAAAAACACAACTAAAACTAAATCTGAAAGGAAGCTCCGTAAATAAAAAACACGTGTAAATTTAAAGGGGGTAAAAATTAAACATTCTTTTAAAAAAAATATTGTCTCTGATAAAATCTTATGTGTAAACGTTCTGTGGAAGTTTGTTTTCTGTTAACTTTTATAAATCAGACGCTGGAGTTAAAACACTGTCTCGGAACTGAGTCGTGGTTATGGAGTGAGAACAAAGTGGCATGACATTATTGATAGTTTGATACATCAAGAACACAAAGCACTAATAACTGGAAAAAAAAAGTGGAGTTAGAACAGTCTGTTTCTAGAAAGCGAGATATTTTGTCTGAGATTATTTGTCCTTGAGATAATTGCCCTGAGATCATTTTTCCGTGAGATATTTTGTCTGAGATCATTTGTCCTGAAATCATTTGTCATGGAACCCTAGGAAACATATCTAAATTAAATGTGTATCCCATGGAACGCCAACCCTCTTTTGTAGACATCTAAATATAATATTTATACAGGAAAATGAACTTAAATTACAGGTATCTTATCAAAGAAGAGCTCATCTCAGAAAATTGCGAGTGAAACAAATGATTCAGCAATCCAGTCACTGAACGCGTCATCATCTCAATCTCTATCAATATCTGATGTCAAAAAGCAAACCCTCACATACAAAGATGAAAGTGAATCGGAGCTGGCAAAAACAGGTAGGCCCCATAGTTATTCTGCTTAAACACTTTTTGTCTAAAGGCGTCTTTACATTATGTAATTAGAGGAGCTGCTTTTTAACTTTCATCAAAAATCTATCTGTAACCAAATTTTCAGGAGGGGATGGTAGCGGAGGCTGGTTAATTTGTACTATACATTTTTAAAAAAAATTAAGTTTATGAAAGAAGCTCTGAGTCGATCAAATCCTGAATTTTAAAAAATATATACTATATTTAAGAGCAAACTACCTTAACCTTAATGAAAAGAAAGCTGTTTGGGACCAACTATTTAAAAGCAGCTGATCCTAAATTCAGTTTAAAATAATGTATTTGGGACCGTCTATGCTGTTTTTAGAGCAATGTTATAACATTGAGCAATTTATTGTTAACTGGTTGGTCACAATAGTAATGGTTATTTAAAAGACAATCAAGCTTTCCAACTACGTGGAATAAGTGAATGAGTGAAAATTTCTAATAGTGTCCAATGTAAGTTTCTAGTAGGAACAAATGGACGTTTCTAATAGGCACGAATGGACGTTTGCAGTCCAATTAGTCGAAATGGAGCTACAAAATTTATTTGCTCAGCCGGGCATTTTTATAGTAAAGACAAAAGCACTACATCGAAAAAGCCGTTAGTAAACAATTGTAAATACACCTAATATCGTTGTTGGTAAGCTACTTGAAATTGTTAACCTTTTATGCAATGCTTTGAGTATTCAAAACATCCAATAGCTAATCTATCATTCAATTTTTAAATTCTTTAACATTAATTACAATATCAACTCAAGAGAGATGTAGCGGGGTTCAAAATGGTTTTTGTAATATGTATCCGTCGAAATTAAACCATTGCTCTATCATTTGAGTAAGAAAAGATGTTGAAGGGTTGATGATAATTTGTAGGTTTTGTTCAATTCCGACTTAATACTACAAGTCGGACAATAATTCTTTACATGTCAGTTGCTTTGCTAACGTTTTTTTTTTAAAGAAGTAGAATTACTAGCCCAATCTTTGACCCTCTCTTGCATCTCCTGACCTAAGACAAACTTGGCCCTTGATTAAAAGAGACTACCGGCAGTTGTATGCACACTTCTACCTACCTATCTGTCCCGTAGTCTTGAACCGTTCTTGCGCCACAGGTTTCGTTTTGACCATCTTCCTCCATTTCTCTCTGTCCTCTTCAATTTCAATGTCCAGAGGCGTAGCTTGGGGGGGGGGGGGGGGAGCGGGCGCCGATCCTGGGAGGGCGCAGTAGAGGTGACCGGCAAAAACCGCTTTCCAACTTTTTCTGGGATTGAGTAGCGCTTATTCGCCACTGGAAAATTGCAAGGATTTGTACTGGGTTGTAGAATAGATAATCCTTTTAACATTTAGATAAGAAACCAGTAGCGTAGCCAGGATCGTCATTTTCTCCATCATTTTATATATATATATATATATATATATATATATATATATATATATATATATATATATATATATATATATATATATATATATATATACTAGCTGTATGTCATTGCTTCGCTATGATGTAAAATAAATTTGAAAGTAGTATTTTGAAGAAAGAAGAAAAAACACACAATGTAGGCCGACAAAACAAAATAATTTATCATTCTAAACAAAAAAAAAAACAAAAACACAACACAACCAAAAACAATGAACGCAACACAATCCTTGTAAAAAACAATTTGACATAATGATTCCTAGAATATTAAGACAAACGAACTAGGGGAAATAATCACTCTCTTAATATAAATATGTAGTATATTTCTAAAAATTTAATTAAACGTCAAAACAGATCAAAAATCACTTTAGTATGTAGTATAGAAGCTTAATTTTATTCGTTTTTAAAAAATATTTTGTCTACAATCTGAATTAAATATATTGTCATCATAAATGCTAAAATTTTACAGCATAATGTAAGTTTTTTAAACCAGAGTTGGTATAAAATCACGCTTTTCAAGTTTATAGTAACATTTAATCTAACAGGTGGAACATTGTAAATAATAGCGGACACATAAATAAAATATTGATCTTACAGTACAGATTTCACATTTTTTAATTAGCTACTGTTTTTTGTGTTCTTTAAAAATCATTTTTAACATAATGATAAGGTATGGGTTAGATCACTGTATTGCACACACACCACTTTACTAGACCTACTAAACGAGGTAAAAATTGTATAACACGACGACTGTTACTGCTTTGTTACTTTGTTCAACCTAACTGATAAGTTAAAACTGTAATATACTATTATCGAATTGTTCTAAAGACACGACCAACAGTAGACCAAATAAGCTTTCACCTTCAAACTGCACTATTCAACGAATCTTTAACAATAGTTTTATAATCGCACTGATTTAAATCCTATCGTGAATTATATCAGTAGGGTGTGTGTCTTTACCTCCGCCGAAGCACTGAGATTGACTTACCAAACCTCTGAGGTTCGATCGAACACAGGTTTAGAACCACTGATCTAAACTATTTTTTTATTTTATTCTTTTTAATTCGTTTCGGCTTCCTACGGAGCAATGGTGCAGTATAGTAATTTAAATAGTAGTCATAATTTATTTTCTACTTTTTAGTGCATTAGTACATAAAAGCTTGTTATTAAAACGTTTTTTATGAATTTTTTACTTTCTCGTATATACGTAGTATAGAGAAAGTATTGTAATCGTGCAAAAAAAATCGAGATTTTTACAAATCTCGACGTTTAACACCTCACTGATATGGAAAAACATAATTTTGCAATCTTGTCCGTATGTCTGTGTGTGTGTCTGTGTGTCTGTCTGTGTGTAAACACGATTACTTGAGTACCATTACAGCTAGGTTGATGAAATTTCATATATAATTATTATATCAAAATCGTAGATCCGTATCAACTTTTGAGCGATTTCCGATAACCGGAAGTGGTACTTTTTCTACTTTGAATTTTTCAAAAGCCTATAACTTGAGTACTAATTCAGATAGATAAATGAAATTTCACATGTAAGTAAAAGATCTAATTCTCTACCTTCTATCAAATTTTGAGTAATTTCCGTTGACCGGAAGTACTAATTTACGCTATTTCCGATTTCTCAAAAAACGCATGTAAATTTATAAAGTACTAATACTATTGCGCACTATTACGCACATTTGGTGTTGGTGCTCGCTTGGTGCGCAATTTTTTTTTCTACTAGATTTTATTCTATTTTTAAAAGTTTAAGTAAACAAAAATCATGTCTATATTCCGAGTTGACATCCCACGTAGTGTTATATTAGAATATTCGAGAAAGTTTAGGGGAGATCACTCCCGGTTTATTTTTACAAGCTTTTATTTAACTCACTTCTTCGGTCGACAGTCTGTCGACAGTCTGTCGTTAGTATAGATCGAAACGCCAGAGCGAAATTGCAGGCACTTCTACTTGACAGATACGGTTCGTAATTGGTACGTGGGTCAAGACATGAAGACAATGCATTGTGACATTCAATTTGACTTAATTGGTCGATTGATTAATTTTTTATGAATTAATTAAAAATTTGACCAAATTAGTAGGCAGTCCTATCCAACTACCCCACTCGCGGGTGCCCTGGCATAACGGCCCCGTCAATTCGGCCCCGTCTAAACAGCCCCGTTAATATGACCCCGTCAAATCGACCCCCGACAAAACGACCCCGTAAAATAGGCTCCCGTCATCTTGACTCGCGACATAAAGGCTCCTGAAAAATGGGCTCCCGACATTTAGGCTCCCGACAAATGAACTCTCGACATATTGGCTCCCGACATATGGGCTCACGACAAATGGGCTACTGTCAAATGGGCTCACGACATATTGGCTACCGACAAATGGGCTCCCGACTTATTGGCTCCAGACAATTGGGCTCACGACATATTGGCTTCCGACAAAATGACTCAGGACATATTGACTCCAAACTAATGAATGGCATGACCACTATTGGCATAAAAGTAACCATTTTGTTCTACCTCCACTACCACTATAACCTCTTTTAAATACCTGCATGAAATTGTTTTTCATGAACTAACATCAATTCACAAACAAATCGAGCCCGTAACAGCTAAATTCCATCAATTCTAAAGTTTTGATAATGTTTAATTTACAAAAGTAAAGATCTGTTGCAGTAGCGTACGCAGGGGGGGGGGGGGGGGAGCAGGGGGAGCGGCCGCTCCCCCTCTGGCCATTTTTAGCAAAGTGGCGCCTTTTTTGGAAACTTTTTAAACTCTAAGTTTTAAGCAATGTTATTTGTTAAAAAAATATTTTTGGTCGGCACATCTATGTAAATCACAAGATTTCTTTTCATGCAGCAATTAAGCATTATTGTACTAGTCTAGTAGTGTCTACGTTTACAACACGTATTAATAGCTGCATCAGTTTTCTATTCTAAAAATAACCACTACGATGCATTAGAATTAGAATTTTTAAAAATCCTCTACAGGTAGACTTGGCAAGAGGGGTGTTAAGTTTAAGGCAACTGTATAATGTATTTGCTTTCGAAAATTGCATTAGAAAATGTTATACATAAAACTTCACACATAATTTAAATTACTTTATATATACAGTTTGAATCGTGTGATTAATTTTTTAAAAATTACTATACAGAAACAAATACAACTGATGTGGCACCTCTATTTAAATTTACTTATGGGCAAGCTGCGTAGCGGTGGGGAAATTTTGACAAGGTCAACAACGTCGTCACGATGAAGTAGTAGTATTCTTACAGTTTGGGCGATAGTGATAAGATTACAAATTATATGAAACAGTTACAACCCCCCTCCCCCATGGACCCCTCTGTAAAAAAAAAATATTGTCATAATACCACTGCTACTTATTTAAATATATTTCTGAATCAGTATACATGTGTAATATATATGTATGTTTAGAACATTCATCTAAAAACTGACGCTATGTTCACTCTGAGTTGGTTATCTCCCCCCCCCCCACACCTCACCACCACAATTGTGTAGAGCGACATTAATGTCACACCTAGGTATACACTAGGTTGGATAATTGACCTAAAGTGACCGGACAGTAAAAGGGTGTGTGAGCAATACAGTGATCTAACCCATACCTATCACTATGTTAAAAATGATCTTTAAGGAACACAAAGAAGCAGTAGTTAATTAAAAAAAATATATGATCTGAACTAAAATACCGACATGTAGTTAAATGTAGGCTGTTATTCCGAATGTGTTTCAATTGTATCGAAAAGCGTGGTTTTATACCAACTCTGAATTCAAAAACTTTCATTATGCTGTAATGCTTTAGCATTTATGATAATGATATATTTAATTCTGATTATAGACAAAAACATTTTATAAACACGAATAGTGTTAAATAATTTCATTATATTCTAAAGTAATTGTTTATTCGTTTTGACATTTATAATTAAATGTGTAGATATATACATATGTATATTAAGAGAGTGATTATTTCCCCTATTTCACTTGTCTTAAATAATTTCCCAGAAATTATTATGTAAGAAATTTTTTTACAAGAATTACAAAACAGATTGTGTTACGTTCATTGTTTTTTGTTGTAGTGTGTGTATATTTTGTTTGTTTTTTTTTGTTTAGATTGATACAATTTTTGTTTTGTCGGCCTACATTGTGTGTTTTTTTTATTTCTTCAGAGTGCTACTTTCAATTTATTTTACATCATAGCGAACTAATGACATACATCTAGTAATTATATATATATATATATATATATATATATATATATATATATATATATATATATATATATATATATATATATATATATATAATACATATATATATATATATATATAATACAAATATATATATATATATATATATATATATATATATATATATATATATATATATATATATATATATATATATATAATACACGTGTTTAGAACGTGTTTAAATTCGGCGCCTTTTTTTTTGCTCTTTTCGCTCCCCCTACAACGAAAACCTGGATACGCCTCTGATCTGTTGCTTAAAAGCGAGCACAGAAGTGTAAATGTATTATATACATGATGTTTACATGATAATGGCATTTTGTTTTGATAACCTACAAGCATACTGCAGAAAGGAATGTACAGCGTTGACCCCTCTCCCCCCCACACTAAGTTGGAACAGCCTATAACCGACTCATTTATGGAGGTCATAGATACTATTTCTTATAATAGATAAACTAAAATAAGGCCTGCCGAACAAGAGATGCATACGTTGTATTACTTAAGAGTGTTGGATAAGCTAACTCTAAAAAATATTGTTGAAGGGGACCCACTGGCAGATGTCATATTCAATGAGCCCGTTTTGCCAGGAGATTTAGTCTCTACAGAAACCGGATTTTCAGTGGTCCTTTAGTCGGGAGCCAGATTGACATGAGCCTATTTGTCGTGAGCCAAAATGACTGGAGCCTATTTTTCGGTTGTCGTAATGACGGGGGCCGCTTTGTGGAGAAACTAAATGGCGGGAGCCTGTATGTCGGGAGCCTAAATGACGGGAGCCTATTTGTCGGTAGCCTAAATGACGGGAGTCTATTTGTCGGGAGCCTATATGACGGGGTCCATATATCGCTGGCCCTTTTGACATGGCTCTTATGTCGGGGCCGATTTGTCGGGGTCGTTTTGACGGGGCTGTTTTTTCATTGGCCGTTTTGACGCCGCACGCCACTCGCGTCATCACGTTCAATAGCGCGTCATTACGTTCAATAGGTGCACAATGGTTTTTAGTCATGTAACTCTATTGTAAATAAAAACATGTAAAGTACTAAAAAAAATAATTAAAAAAAACGTTTTAATAACAAGGTTTTATGTAATAATGCACTAAAAAGGAGATAATAAATTATTTAAATAACTATAAAGAAAAGCGTGGGTCTCTTCCTAAATATTAGTAAAGGTATCCAATAGATACTAAAGTGAACCACGCTTTTCTTTATTTAAAAGTTTAGGCGATATCTCTCATACTTTATTTCTAATTGTACTTATTTAACTTCCTAATAAAGTGTCTTATTGTTTCTAAGTTTAAAATTAAACCGTCACATTTATTTTTACTTTCAGACGGAGAGTCCTATGATAGCGATATTAGCAGTTATTACACCGCACCTGAACATGAGGGGAGCGAAGTTCTACCCGCATTTGGATATAAGTGTAAAGAAATTCTAGGTAAGTCAAAAAGTACTTGTTTAATTAAAATGTAGGGGTCGGCGTGGTCTAGTCGGCAAAGCTCATGTTTGCTAAACCGAAAAGTCTCGAGTTCGAACCCTCAGGCAGATGAGTCTCGTTAGCAACTCCAAAATCAAACAAATGCTGCCGTGTTCTTGGTTGGACAAAGCAAATCTAAAAAGAAAAGCAGGCTGAAATCGGAGTCAATGGCCTCAATTTCGCATAAACAGCTGACACATATCCTTAGTTGTGATGCAGGCGTGGTCGAGTCGGCAAAAGCTCATGGTTGATAAATTCGAAAAAGTCTCGGGTTCAAACTCTCTGGCAAATAAGCCTCGATTCCTTCCAACACTAAAATCTAAAAATTAAGAACGAAGAAGAAGAATTAAAATGTACAGTAATTCATAAATTGTGAACCACAGCTCACCAGAATGACTGGTGGGGGGTGGGGATGGTTGCTATATATAGGCCTATATATATATATATATATATATATATATACAGATATATATATATATATATATACAGATGTGTGTCTTCCACATTATTACGTACACTGAAGGCGTTTGGTACACTAATTTTAATTAAATACACACCATCCCGCCTCACACCCATAAATGTGTGGTGAACTGTAAACACATGCTCACATTTTATTTTAAAAAATAAATTGATATAAGCCAAAATTTAAACTGTCATGCTCGGGCAGATGAGGCTTGTTAGCTGGAGACAGCCACTCTTCTAGTAGAGACAACTCCAAAATCAAATAACTGCTGCCTTGTAGTTTATTCTTGCTTGGACAAAGGCTATGGAAGCAAATCCAAAAAGAAAAGCAGGCTGAAATCGGAGTCAAGGGCCTCAACGGCGCATAACCAGTTGACACGTATCCTTAATTGTGATGGAGGCGTGGTCGAGTCAGCAAAAAGCTCATGGTTGATAAATTCGAAAAAGTCTTGAGTTCAAACCCACTGACAGATAAGGCTCGATCCCTTCCAACACTAAAAATTAAGAACGAAGAAGAAAGAAGAAGAAGAAACTGTCATGTACACAAACTACTGCCTTAATAGTTTATACACACAAAATACTGCTTTATATATTCATACACACAAACTACTGCCTGTATACAATCACACACAAAATACTGCTTTATATATTCATACACACAAAATATTGCCTTTATACAATCATTCACTAGATCAATGGTTCCTAACCTTTTTGGAGCTACCAAACCACACCAGTGTCATATGCGAATTCTTCGAACCTTTCTTAACGGTTCTTTCGTCCGCACTGAGAAAATCTGGTCGGGAGTGTTTCTTGATCTCTGCCGAACCCCTGAAACAGACTCACCGAACCCCTAGGGTTCGATCGAACCCAGGTTAAAAACCACTGCACTAGATGTATGCTTGCATGCTCTTAAACACAACACGACTGCCTCGATACGCCAGAATACTCTCTTTTTTTAGTTAACTGACAACATTAGTAACTACAATGGTAGCGCAAAGGCATCTAATATTGTACAGTCAAACACCACATCTAATATTGTACAGTCAAACACCACATCTAATATTGAACAGTCAAACACCACATCTAATATTGTACAGTCAAACACCACATCTAATATGGTACAGTCAAACACCACATCTAATATTGTACAGTCAAACACCACATCTAATAGTGTACAGTCAAACACCACATCTAATATTGTACAGTCAAACACCACATCTAATATTGTACAGATGTGTTTGACTGGTTGTTCTCTCCCCTCAACACTTACAAACGTAAAAACATCTCTGAGTGATATCACTTGTACCAATTGTCAAATCACTAGAGTTGCGGTGTTCACCATAAATTGATTGGATCAATTGTCAAATCACTACAGTTGCGGTGTTCACCATAAATTGATTGGATCAATTGTCAAATCACGAGAGTTGCGGTGTTCACCATAAATTTATTGGATCAATTGCCAAATGGCTACAGTTGCGGTGTTCACCATAAATTGATTGGATCAATTGTCAAATCACTAGAGTTGCGGTGTTCACCATAAATTGATTGGATCAATTGCCAAATCACTAGAGTTGCGATGTTCACCATAAATTTATTGGATCAATTGCCAAAAGGCTACAGTTGCGGTGTTCACCATAAATTGATTGGATCAATTGTCAAATCACTAGAGTTGCGGTGTTCACCATAAATTTATTGGATCAATTGCCAAATGGCTACAGTTGCGGTGTTCACCATAAATTGATTGGATCAATTGCCAAATCACTAGAGTTACGATGTTCACCATAAATTGATTGGATCAATTGCCAAATGGCTACAGTTGCGGTGTTCACCATAAATTGATTGGATCAATTGTCAAATCACTAGAGTTGCGGTGTTCACCATAAATTGATTGGATCAATTGCCAAATCACTAGAGTTGCGGTGTTCACCATAAATTGATTGGATCCATTGCCAAATCACTAGAGTTGCGGTGTTCACCATAAATTGATTGGATCAATTGCCAAATGGCTACAGTTGCGGTGTTCACCATAAATTGATTGGATCAATTGCCAAATGGCTACAGTTGCGGTGTTCACCATAAATTGATTAATACACTTAAATTGTGTGCATCCTACACTACGTATGCATTCAGATATGACTGCTTATAATTATGCTCACAACACATTGGTGTGTACATTCAATCTCAATGTGATGCATCTAGTGCCCTCAGCCCTCCGAACCCTCCTACCCTGTTTACGCATACCTGTGCACCTAACGCTGCTTCCAAGCTACACGCTGATGAGCGATAACGCCTTTATTTCTTGAATTTACCTTTACTGTGTTCTCTTAAACGTGAGCAGCATCCAGTTCTAAGGTCCAGCGGCGAGCTGCAGACAAGGTGAAGTTAGTTTTGTTTTTTACATCTAATTCTTAATGGACTGTATTCTTAATTACAAGACTTGTGATAGGGCCTACTTTATTAAAGTTTTGCTTTGTTGGGCTTAATTAAAAAAAAGAATATGTCTGTTTTATCATTTGATTACGGTAAAATGTTTTGTCTCTTTTTTAATAGTTTGTTTTATTGTTTAATGAAGCAATGAATTGGCTATACCTACTGAGTTTACTATGAGTTAACGTAAACTTTAAGACCTAACGAAGTACAAAAATATCAAAAAGTGTAATAATGCAATGAACACGAAAAGTTAGGTAGACTAATACACAGCAAGATACCAAAAGTTTTAATTGTATCGAAGACTAAACGGTAGAAAATTTAGATGAATAAGTAAGCTTGACCTCATAAACTGTAACTTTTAGTAATATTACAAATACGTAGATTTAGTATGAAGAAAAACAACTAGTTAAAGTAAATGTAAAACTTGCTAGTGTATATTTGCGTTTTCGCAAGATGATAAGTGACCTGTAGGCTTACTAGTACTACACAATATTTGTTTTGTTTTTTCTCAGGTTTTATTGCCTAGCCAAATCTTTCTCAGAACTACTTAGTCTGACTTGATATACTATTTTAGCCTACACATTATCTGTTGTCTAGGCCATCAGCTTTGCATTAAATAGAATAAGAATCATTTTAACAACGTGTGCTAAGTTTATTCATCAGCTCTCATTGTATAAGTAGTTGTACTTCGAATTCTAGAAAAATATGTCTAGTTCTGTATACCTATCTTGTTAGACGCAAGGTGATGATATAAACACCAGTGTTATCATCCTACCCCGGCCAATCTAAATTTAGCTCATCTGTAGCTACCTGTGCTGGGGTAAAACTCAACCATTTGGAATGCAATACTCCGCCAATTTTTAGCGCACCTTCTAGAATCTACTCCATCTTAACATCAGGCTTCAAGACTAGGTTATTTTGGTTTAGTTGCTCACATCTTATCGCGGTAAAGGGAAGCTACTTAGTTGCAAACTTTATTTGATAAATTTAGCAGAAATAAACGGCTGAAAACAATTGCAAATTGTTTCGATTTTATTTTTATGATGTACATTTAAAGGACATCACACTCTTAGAAGGAAAAGGGATGGTGGGGGCTTTACACTAGTGTGATGATGTGTGACAAAGAGAAGTGGAAAGAGGTGCGTCGAAAGGTGTGCATCTTAAATAAAGCGGGAGTAATCTCCTCTAAGCTTTCTCGAATATTCTTATATAGCACTACGGGAGATGGCAACTCAGAATATAGACATGATTTTAATCCATTTTTAATTACTTAAACTTTTAAAAGTAGAATAGAATCTCGTAGTAAAAGAGAATCCCTCACCATTTGAACGGCAAACAATATCTGAATAATAGTACGGAATAATAGTACGTTATAAATTCCTATTCGTTTTTTGCGAAATCGGAAATCGCGTAAATTACTACTTCCGGTCGACGAAAATCACTCAAAATTTAATATAAGGCAGAGAATTAGATCCTTTACTTACATGTGAAATTTCATTTACTTATCAGAAACAATACTCAAGTTATAGGCTTTTGAAAAATTGAAAGTAGAATAACTTCCATTTCACAGACACACATACACACACACGCACACATACACACACAGACATACGAACAAAATTGCAAAACTATGTTGTTGTTTTTTTTGACCGATTACAATACTTCATCTATACTTCGTATACGATAAGGTAAAAAGTAATGTTTCAAACGAAATAATACGCATTTTAAAAAAATGATCAATAATAAACCGGGAGTGATCTCCCCTAAACTTTCTCGACTATTTTTATATAACTCGGAATATAGACATGATTTTTAATTACTTAAACTTTTAAAAATAGAATAGAATCTCGTAGAAAAAAGAATTGCGCACCAAGCAAAAACAAAATGTGCATAATCGTGCGCAATATTATATTATTAGTACTCTATAAATTTACATGTGTTTTTTTTTTTGAGAAATCGGAAATAGCGTAAATTAGTACTTCCGGTCAACGGAAATTACTCAAAATTTGAAGGTAGAGGATTAGACCTTTTACTTACATGTGTAATTTCATTTATCTATCTGAAATAGTACTCAAGTTATAGGCTTTTGAAAAATTCAAAGTAGAAAAAGTACCACTTCCGGTTATGGGAAATCGCTCAAAAGTTGATAAGGATCTACGATTTTGATAAAATACTTATATATGAAATTTCATCAACCTAGCTGTAACGGTACTCAAGTTATCGTGTTTACACACGGACAGACACACAGACATACGGACAGAATTGCAAAGACCAGTTTTTTCAGATTGGATTACGCATAAAACTCCACAAGTTTGATAAATCTGGATTGATTTACTTGTTCCAAAAAACATGGAACAGCTGTCTTGCAAATTGCGAAAATTGCAAGCAGTTTTCACTATTTGGGTCACAATGTTTTCATCAATATCTGCAACACGGAGGGCAATTGTATTTGCATCCAAAGCAACATTTTTAAATTGTTTCAGCAGAGTTTCTTCCAGGCATTTCTTCGGGGTTGGGGGGGGGGGGGCAGAATTTATATAGAAAATATACACATTTAGCAGAAGAAAGTCTACCGCCCCCCCGAAAATTTCAAGTGCCCCCCCCCCCCCCCCCCGGAGAAAAAAGTCTGGAAGAAACACTGTTCCTCAGCCACTTCAAACATCACACATAGCGTCAGTTCTGTTCTCAATCATTTCTCTTGCACATTGTGCATAACACCTGCATTATTCTTCTTTTGATTCATCAACTTGTGTTCAGGTTGTGAGGTTGAAGAGAACTTCTTGCCTCTACAACCAGGTCTTGAAGTGATATTTTTTTTCATGTTGTAATCCCTAAATGAGAGCTCTCGCTATCATTTGCATTTATTCCAGCTTGGTTTTGCATTGTAGCCAGGCTTGGATTCTTGTAACGAGTGCGTATAAATGCCTTTTTTTTTTACTTCAAATCTATACCTTGGCGTCACATTATCAACATATTATGAAGCATGGAGATCAGGTTCCGTGGAAGAGTAGTCTATCTATCTATCTATCTATCTATCTATCTATCTGTCTGTCTGTCTGTCTGTCTGTCTGTCTGTCTGTCTGTCTGTCTGTCTGTCTGTCTGTCTGTCTGTCTGTCTGTCTGTCTGTCTGTCTGTCTGTCTGTCTGTCTGTCTGTCTGTCTGTCTGTCTGTCTGTCTGTCTGTCTGTCTGTCTGTCTGTCTGTCTGTCTGTCTGTCTGTCTGTCTGTCTGTCTGTCTGTCTGTCTGTCTGTCTGTCTGACTGTCTGTCTGTCTGTCTGTCTGTCCGTCCGTCCGTCCGTCCGTCCGTGTGTGTGTGTGTGTGTGTGTGTGTGTGTGTGTGTGTGTGTTACGGTCAAATGTTACGGCCGCCGG
Organism: Physella acuta; assembly: GCF_028476545.2. Taxonomy (NCBI): domain Eukaryota; kingdom Metazoa; phylum Mollusca; class Gastropoda; family Physidae; genus Physella; species Physella acuta. The sequence goes on along the minus strand of NW_026733722.1, from coordinate 32,373 downwards.
TAAATGATTGTGAAGATGCGATGGTTCCTCAACGGGCGACAATGAGAGCAGTTTTTCGTGAAGAAATGAAAACTCACTTATACTTATAGCATATAGTTGTTTTAGTACACCTATTCCGTTCCTAGCTTGTAGAAAGCGCCCTCGACGCTCAGTACAACTGCAATGACGCTTCAGGGATCACCACGTCCTCTATCAACGTCTGGTATTTCCTTTATATTTTGTATCTGATTTTGTTAGCATCTTAGCACCTTTAGTTTGCAAGCTAGTATGAGCTGCTGACCTGTTGTCTATGGTTTCTTGTTTATTGTGACATATTTTGCAAGTACTGTTCCCTCCATACCCTTCGTCTGCTTCATTGGCTATTCCGCATATTATATGGACATCGTTGCCACAGGATCCACAAGAATGGGCTTCACTACAATATTTTTCACAAACTACACAGAATCTGTTGGCCTTCCTTATTATTGCCATGCAACTGGTCTGGACGTTCCGCCACGGCAGCATAGGGGTCATCCATAAAAGACGTCACACTCGTAGGGGGAGGGGGGTCCGTAATTTTGTGACATGTGATGAGGGGGAGGGGGGGGGGGTCAGATGTTGCGACGTCACATTTTTGCATTATAAAAAAGCAATATTAGAAAACGAATTTTAGACGTTATTTCGCGTTTTAGATAACTGTTTTAATAAGTTGTAATAGTTTAGACAAGATTTTGGAAAAAATATCGATGTTTTAAAAAAATTCAACTGCAATTTTGAGGGGGGGTTGTAGGTTGAGGTGTGACGTCATTTTAGGGGGGGGGGGTCTGGCTTTTTGTGACGACGTGTGACGGAGGGGAGGGGGGGGAGGTAAAAATCGTCAAAAAAGCGTGACGTCATTTATGGATGACCCCGTATGTGTTTGCTGAGAATGTCGTTGCATTTATGGCAACATCCATTTCTTTTTCAATGTTCTCAAGATCTTCCTCAGTAGCTAAATTATCGAGAGCCTCTCTTCGTAGATTTTAAGTGCTAAGTCCCACTTTTCCTTTGCATCTAAACAAGGTTTCGTATGGCGATTGTTGGATTCCTTTATGAAAATTACGGTTTTTCATAAATTGAATGAATTTAAGACTCTTAGCCCAATAAGCTGATTCATTTGTGTGCATCCTTGTCATCATCATGTTTTGAACATCTTAGTTGGCACGTTCTTCTGAACCTTGGCTTTGGCTATGCCTTGGTTTTCTGTGAACTAGTTTAAGTTCATACCACATGTTCTTTAGTTCAGAAATAACTTTATTCACAAATTCTATTCCATTAGGATTTGGATTATTTATTTTGGCAGCCATCTGGTATGTCTGTCTCTTGATCTGACGGTCCTTTTAGACCATGTCGCATTGCATATAGAATGCTATACAAACAAAAGCCAAACAATACGTTACTCACAATGAAACTGCAACCAAAATAATGAAACCGCGATCACAACTTAGTCTAGATAGGACATTGGCCAGGACACCCTAGCCAGTGCACGCATTGGCCGGCCAATGTACAAAATACGCTGTCGAGTTTAAGCACTTCGGACTTTGGCCAGTACGTCCCGGCCAGTGCGCGCACTTCGGGCTTTGACCGTAACATATATATATATATATATATATATATATATATATATATATATATATATATATATATATATATATATATATATATATATATATATATATATATATATATATATATATATATATATATATATATATATATATATACATACATACATACATTGGGCACCAAATAGAATGTTTGCCCCTGGCCCCAGAATGAGTTGTAACACATCTGGTTCAGATCTAAACCTTATTGTCTATATGGGAACCATATTGACATGGGTCCTTTGTCAGGAGTTGTAAATAATGGAGCCTTTTTGTAAGCATGTAGACAAATATGTATAAATAGATAAATAGAAAGAAAGACACATAGATATATAAGATGGAATATGATACTGTAAAATATGATACAATATTGATTACATTACCTTAGAGAAAGAGTTAGATAGACAGGCAGACAGACCAACAGACAGAGAGATAGAAAGATACATAGATAGATATATATAGATATTTATTTATCTAGATGGATATTCATGTTTGGTTATATGCAAATTTAATAAACAGTTTAAAGAAGAAAAAAGAACACATAAGACACAAAACAGAATTGAACCAGTTTTCTCATCCTTGTAAAATCAAAATGTAAACAACACAAAGGAAATAATTACTCTGTTCAATACAGTTATAAAAATATATGTTCTCCCCAGTTGACTTTGTACCTCGGGAAGGTGTGTTTTGAATGCTATGTACAATCTTTTTTTTTATAGAGGGGAGTGAAGCTCAACTTGACTGTGTTGTAGGAAGAGTCTCTCCATCTTCAGTTGCTTGGTACAAGGACAACAACTGTGTTATAGAAAAAGAAGGAGTGAAGATATCATTTAAAGAAGAAACCAGCATCTTATTACTTTCAGAAGCACATGCAGTGGATTCAGGACAGTATACTGTAACAGTTTTTGATTCAAATAAAACAACTTCGAAATCAACAAAAGTTGAACTTGTTGTAAAAGGTATGCTATCAAGAAAAATATGAACTGTATGGAGGACCAATGCAGTATGTCTAAAAAATAAAATCTTGAGAAAAACAAGTTTATAAATCTTATTTTCATATTAAAATAGTGCAAATTATTATGTTACGGTATGTTTTTAAAAATTAGCATTATAGTCTTGTGATGTTTAATATAAGTGCTCTAGTGGCTTCTAATATTGCCAAATAAGTATAAATGTTCATTGATTTCACATCAAAGTGGACAAGCTGCATTTCTCTTCTATTCAGTTGATATGTTAATTCATACCTTGTTACTGTTTTTTCTATATAAGATTCTTCATGGGGCATGCCCCTTCCTAATAAATAGTGAATCATAACTAATTGCATGGTTCAAGTTGCATTTAAGTAGTCATCTCTTCACCTCAATTAATAGTAGTTAAGCCCACCACTTGAGATTTACACAGTATTAGGTTTTAAGCCTCAATACTCTCAAGACCAATCCGGATCTCCATCACCTGTGTCTTTCACTCACTTCTACTATTAACAATAGTGGTCTGTTTTTTAATTCACTGCATAAAGGCCTCTAAATCAGTGGTTCTTAACATTTTTGGAGTTACCGAACCTAACCAGTGTTATCATCATAGTTGTTCTCTTAGTTTTGCAGGTGCTAGATTATAGTAGCTCAAGTTCTTGATTATACATGTGAATCAATATAGTACATATTTATCTGACCACTTTTTTCACTCAGCATTGTATGATTTGATTAAAATAATAAAGAAAGTAATCACATAGCATACCACCATAACAGTTACAAGTCGACTACTGGACCACTATTTATCTATCTATCTATCTATATTTATCTATATATATATAAAGCAATGTATGTGTGTCTGTCTGTCTGTCTGTGTGTCTGTCTTTTATGCATTACTACACCTTTCATCGCATTGCCATGAAACTTTAGGAAGTTGTTGAGAATACTCCTGGGGAGGTTTCTGTGAGGAAAAAATATTTCAATTTTACAGGGGTGGAGCCCCGGTAGGGCGCGATTTGTTTTTTCTCTATATACAGTATATAAAAAATAAAAGTTGAATGCAGTCTGACACTGTTCATCCGAGTGCTATGAAACTTTGGGGAATTGATTAGAACACTCCAGGGGAGGTTTCTATAAAACAATATTTTTTTAAATTTTGCGAGGTAGCGCTCTAAATACAGTATGTTAAAAAAAATTAAAGTCAGATGCAGTTTGACACCTTTGATCCGAGTGCTATAAAACTTTAAGGAATTAATGAGAATACTATCATGAAGGTTTCTGTTAACAAAATAATAAAAATTTGATATGAGTGGGACTCGGGAGGGTGCGATTTTCGTCAATAAACAATTTGGCGCCCAGAGTTCCAGGACGGCTATGTTAGCACTTGGCATCCGTTTATCATGTGTCCTGCATAGCGGGTAAAGGGTACTACTATATTCAGCGTTAAAACTTCAAAAGTATTTATGATCCAAGCACAGGCATTGTTTACATTTAAATATCTCACTTTTAGCAAACAAGGTCACGCATCTAAGAACATAGGATTGGTAACGCATTCATGAAACCCTTCTTATATATTTCATCAGACTTTCTTCTATCCCTGCGGCAACAGGTACAGTGTTTCTTCCAGACTTTTTTCTCCGGGGGGGGGGGGGGGGGGGGGGGGGGGGCACTTGAAATTTTCGGTGGGGCGGTAGACTTTCTTCGGGGGGCGGACACTGTTAAATATATTTTCTATATAAATTATATAAATTTCATTTTGTTCGGGGGGCGGTAAAAAATTTTAGGGGGGTTTCTGGAAGAAACTCTGAACGGGTACACTAGTATAGAAATAAAAAGAATGTTATTCACATCATGCTATACATGATCAACTCTTCATTAATATGTGGTGGTGTTGTGCAGTCATATTTGAACTGTCAACGTCCATGGCCGCTAGTTCTATCAACCACACTAAACAAATCCTATCACAATTCATATGAGTTGAGTTTCTTCTTCTTTGTTCTTAATTGTAACATTGAAGAGTATTTCCTTCAACACTATAAAGTACCACGTGTTGACCTATGATGCATCACATGGCCCATAGAATCTGATTTTTATCTGCTTTTCCTTTTCAATTTGCTTCTGTAGCCTTTGTGCATCCAAGAGCAAACTATAAGGCAGAAGTTGTTTTGTTTTGGATTTTTCTCTCTTAGATGGGTTGTAGTCTTCAGCTATCGAGCATCATCTGCCCGGAGGTTTGAACTCTGGACTTTTTGTTTAGCAACTGTGAGCTTTACCGACCCAAACCTCACCAATCCCTAAGTCGGGTGTGTTGTTTTTACCTCCGCCAACCCCTGAGACTGACTCATCGAACTCCTAAGGTTCAATCTAACCCTGGTTAAAAACCACTGATATAATATCAGTCAATTTCAATGTATGCACTAAATGCTTTGTATTGAGAATGTAGGAAGCAACTCAAAAAAAAAAAAGCTTATGATTGTCAGTTAAAGATAACTAGCTTCAAAACTCAAATAAAACATTTAAAAATGCTAAATAAATAGTGGAATATAGTACTCCAATGTAAAAATTAATAAATACTGTAACTATTTTAATTGAAGAAATGAAATAGTTTATTTTACCTAAAAGAAATAAGAATCATTTTGATAAAATTATTTTAAAACCTTTTCTAACATTACAGATCCTAATAAAACTGAACTGACATACCAAGAAACCGATTCCGACACAGCAACTGAGGACATCAATCTGCCTGAAGCATTAACTGTCCAAGCAGATTCTGAATCAAAGTTTGACAAAAAGGCAAAAAAAAGTCTTGCTGAATTAGAAGCCAAGAAAGAAGCTGAAAGCATCCAAGCTGAATTAGAAGCCAAGAAAGAAGCTGAAAGGATCCAAGCTGAATTAGAAGCCAAAAAAGAAGCTGAAAGTATTCAAGCTGAATCAGAAGCCAAAAAAGAAGCTGAAAGGATCCAAGCTGAATTAGAAGCCAAGAAAGAAGCTGAAAGTATCCAAGCTGAATTAGAAGCCAAAAAAGAAGCTGAAAGGATCCAAGCTGAATTAGAAGCCAAAAAAGAAGCTGAAAGGATCCAAGCTGAATTAGAAGCCAAAAAAGAAGCTGAAAGGATCCAAGCTGAATTAGAAGCCAAAAAAGAAGCTGAAAGGATCCAAGCTGAATTAGAAGCCAAGAAAGAAGCTGAAAGGATCCAAGCTGAATTAGAAGCCAAAAAAGAAGCTGAAAGGATCCAAGCTGAATTAGAAGCCAAAAAAGAAGCTGAAAGGATCCAAGCTGAATTAGAAGCCAAAAAAGAAGCTGAAAGGATCCAAGCTGAATTAGAAGCCAAAAAAGAAGCTGAAAGGATCCAAGCTGAATTAGAAGCCAAAAAAGAAGCTGAAAGGATCCAAGCTGAATTAGAAGCTAAAAAAGAAGCTGAAAGGATCCAAGCTGAATTAGAAGCCAAAAAAGAAGCAGAAAGGATCCAAGCTGAATTAGAATCTAAAAAAGAAGCTGAAAGGATCCAAGCTGAATTAGAAGCGAAAAAAGAAGCTGAAAGGATCCAAGCTGAATTAGAAGCGAAAAAAGAAGCTGAAAGGATCCAAGCTGAATTAGAAGCTAAAAAAGAAGCTGAAAGGATCCAAGCTGAATTAGAAGCCAAAAAAGAAGCTGAAAGGATCCAAGCTGAATTAGAAGCTAAAAAAGAAGCTGAAAGGATCCAAGCTGAATTAGAAGCCAAAAAAGAAGCAGAAAGGATCCAAGCTGAATTAGAATCTAAAAAAGAAGCTGAAAGGATCCAAGCTGAATTAGAAGCGAAAAAAGAAGCTGAAAGGATCCAAGCTGAATTAGAAGCGAAAAAAGAAGCTGAAAGGATCCAAGCTGAATTAGAAGCTAAAAAAGAAGCTGAAAGGATCCAAGCTGAATTAGAAGCTAAAAAAGAAGCTGAAAGGATCCAAGCTGAATTAGAAGCCAAAAAAGAAGCTGAAAGGATCCAAGCTGAATTAGAAGCCAAAAAAGAAGCTGAAAGGATCCAAGCTGAATTAGAAGCCAAAAAAGAATCTGAAAGGATCCAAGCTGAATTAGAAGCCAAAAAAGAAGCTGAAAGGATCCAAGCTGAATTAGAAGCGAAAAAAGAAGCTGAAAGGATCCAAGTTGAATTAGAAGCGAAAAAAGAAGCTGAAAGGATCCAAGCTGAATTAGAAGCCAAAAAAGAAGCTGAAAGGATCCAAGCTGAATTAGAAGCCAAGAAAGAAGCTGAAAGAATCCAAGCTGAATTAGAAGCCAAAAAAGAAGCTGAAAGGATCCAAGCTGAATTAGAAGCCAAAAAAGAAGCTGAAAGGATCCAAGCTGAATTAGAAGCCAAAAAAGAAGCTGAAAGGATCCAAGCTGAATTAGAATCTAAAAAAGAAGCTGAAAGGATCCAAGCTGAATTAGAAGCCAAAAAAGAAGCTGAAAGGATCCAAGCTGAATTAGAATCTAAAAAAGAAGCTGAAAGGATCCAAGCTGAATTAGAAGCGAAAAAAGAAGCTGAAAGGATCCAAGCTGAATTAGAAGCCAAAAAAGAAGCTGAAAGGATCCAAGCTGAATTAGAAGCCAAAAAAGAAGCTGAAAGGATCCAAGCTGAATTAGAAGCCAAGAAAGAAGCTGAAAGGATCCAAGCTGAATTAGAAGCCAAAAAAGAAGCTGAAAGGAACCAAGCTGAATTAGAAGCTAAAAAAGAAGCTGAAAGGATCCAAGCTGAATTAGAAGCCAAAAAAGAAGCTGAAAGTATCCAAGCTGAATTAGAAGCCAAAAAAGAAGCTGAAAGGATCCAAGCTGAATTAGAAGCGAAAAAAGAAGCTGAAAGGATCCAAGCTGAATTAGAAGCCAAAAAAGAAGCTGAAAGGATCCAAGCTGAATTAGAAGCCAAAAAAGAAGCTGAAAGGATCCAAGCTGAATTAGAAGCTAAAAAAGAAGCTGAAAGGATTCAAACTGAAGTAGAAGCCAAAAAAGAAGCTGAAAGTATCCAAGCTGAATTAGAAGCCAAAAAAGAAGCTGAAAAGATCCAAGCTGAATTAGAAGCCAAAAAAGAAGCTGAAAGTATCCAAGCTGAATTAGAAGCCAAGAAAGAAGCTGAAAGGATCCAAGCTGAATTAGAAGCCAAGAAAGAAGCTGAAAGGATTCAAGCTGAATTAGAAGTGAAAAAAGAAGCTGAAAGGATCCAAGCTGAATTAGAAGCCAAGAAAGAAGCTGAAAGGATCCAAGCTGAATTAGAAGCCAAAAAAGAAGCTGAAAGGATCCAAGCTGAATTAGAAGCCAAAAAAGAAGCTGAAAGGATCCAAGCTGAATTAGAAGCCAAAAAAGAAGCTGAAAGGATCCAAGCTGAATTAGAAGCCAAAAGAGAAGCTGAAAGGTTCCAAGCTGAATCAGAAGCCAAAAAAGAAGCTGAAAAAATCCAAGCTGAATTAGAAGCCAAGAAAGAAACTGAAAGGATCCAAGCTGAATTAGAAACTGACAGCATCCAAGCTGAACTAGTTGCTCAGAAAGAAGCTGATAGTCTAAAGTTATATGTCAATTCCTCTCTTGGAAATTGTTATAGTTCTTCTAACTTACAATCTAAACCACTTGAATACAGTTTTGAATCAACAGTTGAAGAGACATCAGTGGTTAGATCTTTACAGCTTGCTGGAGACTCATGTATATTCAATGATTCAGTTCATGAACATTCTGATCTTTTTGTTGATACAGTAACAAAGCATCAAAAAGATATTGTTAAAGCACACAAATCTTCTATCTTTGACAAAGACGTTAAGAAATCTCCACACATCTCTTGCACCATGGATGATTGTGTGACAGAGTTAGGCCAGATGGCACGTTTCGATTGTCGTGTTTCTGCATATCCAGATCCAGAAATTACTTGGTAATTCAACATTTTCATTAATTTGAAATTTAAAAAGCAAAGAGTCCTCTTTAGACCTAGCAATCCATTTGGCAGATGAAGTAGAGTTCATTTGTTTCTTTTCTTAACCCATGAAGGGATAATGTGTCAACACTATGCCCAGCCACCTTTACTTTCCCTAACGTTAGGGACCTTCCACTGACTTGAATTCACTGACTTTAATCAAGATTCCATAGTCCATGTCATTCCCTTTAGAAATAAATACTATAAACTTTTTATATCTAGTTATTTTGTGTGTGTTTGAGTTAATTTTACTACTTTTTTGTTGTACAAATTTACCTTTATAATTTAGAATTGAACTAGTAATTTCAATGTAACTGATCTATAAGCTTTGTGGTATTGAGTTGGTTCATGGAGAATAAGGGTCACTTCTTCATCTTCTTCAATTTTTTTTACTTAACTGACTGGATGTAAACACTGTCTGTTAGGTTTAAAGATGGGAATAAAGTCACACCCTCTGCAAAGCATGAATTGGTGAGTTTCCACGATGATATATTTTCCTTGCTTATAAAACAAGTACAAGAGGAAGACAGTGGGCGCTATACCTGTTTGGCAAGAAATGAATATGGAGAAGCAAAGTCTGAAGCACTTCTTAATGTCCTTGGTCAGTTTTGAACCAATGTTATTTTTGTTTTTGCTATTTCTTAATTCTAATATTTTTTTATACTGCTCCTTCTGATAATCTAGAGCAATCGTAATAGAATACAATTTTTAAAACTGATCTGTTGTTTTTTATCTATTTATTTTAGAAAAGATTGAGAAAATCACAGAGGGTCATGTGGCACCATCTTTTATTACCAAATTTTATGACATTGAAGCTATTGAGGGTGTCCCTGTAGAGTTTGTGTGTGTTATAGATGGTAACCCTGAGCCCTCTGTTACATGGTTTTTGAATGGCCAAGAAGTTGAGAGTAGTTCTGACATTTTAACCAGGAGACAAGAAGACTCAGTAATGCTTGCTTTTCGGTGAGTTTCTTTAACTAAATTTATTATTGAGATAGATGTACTATCAAGCACACCAACAAAATGACACTCATAATTAAATTTATTTGAAAAGAATTTTGAAAACTTGCAAAATAATAGTGCTTTGTTGCTTGTATGCATTAGGTTAGCTTAATAATGGTTGTTTCTATTCTTTAAATTATTTCTTTTTATTTTAGATCTGTCCAAACTTGTAACTCTGGGGAAATCATTTGCAAACTGAAAAATGATTCTGGAGAGGTCATGTGCAAAGCTAGGCTTAAGGTAAAAGAGGATTTAAGCAAACGTGGTGATCGCCCATTGTTTCTAGAACAACCTTCAGATACTGAAGTGTGCGAAGGAGAATCTGTAACTTTTGAATGTGTCATCTCTGGTCTGCCAGAACCTGATGTTACATGGTTTTTTAATGGACGTGAACTGCATGAATCTAAACGCCGATCAATTCGGCATAAACCTGGACAGAAGTATACCCTGACAATCCATGAGGTCATTTCAGAAAATGGAGGTGTTTACACCTGTAAGGCTGTCAATCGTGTTGGTGATGCATCTTGTGCTGTGGAACTTTCAGTTAAAGAACTGCCATTTGAACCAGCCAAAGAACAATACACAGAGTAAATTTTTTATCTTTCTTTTCTGTTTTGAGTAACACAGCATTTACACTAATGACCTATTTATTATATATGTTATGGGTATATGGAACTTCTTCTGAGTTGTTGTTTTAGTTGAAAATATTAAAAGCAGTTTAGATTTTAAATAAAGAAATAATTAATTTTAAAAATATAATTTAACCAAATTTATTGTTGCAAGTTATTCTTCAATTTTCCTCAACCCATATTCTGTTTAAAGTAATTCAACTAATTTTGGGTTCCATCTTTATTGCCCCATTTACAGAGTTATCAAAATTGAAGTATTATAAAGCTGATAGAGGAGTAAATCTAAGGGCTTAGAAGGTGCTTGTGGGATCACACTTATACTGATTATAAAAACAGGCAGATAACTTGTGATAATTATTTCTGTTTAAAATGAGACATAATTAAAATAAAGAAATGTAAAAATACATGTCTCATCCTTGCATCTTCTTTAATTTTAGATAATTTATTGTTGAATTGTAGGCTACACTTAAAATAACAAAGCTGCATGCCTACTATCTACTTTTTGTTTTACTTTGATTACTGTTTTAAATATATAGGCCTATATAGCAGATGCTCCAGTCAAAGGTCATGTTTGTTTTCAAAAATTTTCTATACCATGTTCTGTAAGTGTCAATGCTAAACTCTACATTCCCATGGAGAAAATGTTTCCAGATAAAATTAACTTTGGGTGGGCTTTGCATTCTATACACATAAAGTATACACGTAAGTGTAAATGCTGTGTTAGGTATAACACATATTTGAAATGTTAACTCAGTATCAAACACATCATTGAAAACACATCAAAATCACTTTTTAAACAGCATTCTGTTTTATATATTCAAAATGAATCAAAATACAGTGTGGACTGCATTGTAACATATTAACCTTAGCCCTCTGTTTCTCATATAAGTTTATTTACGTAGCAAGTAGCAAGTTCAACAAAGCTTATTGAAACATTTCTACTTATTGAAATTTTAAAAAATAAATACTTGTTTCGTACAACCACACATTTACACACATTAATATCAACCACATCACATTCACATCCTATTTCAAACAACAGAACAGTACTGCAAAGGGAGCTATGCTCAACAATCCTAAGGTTGTTGATGTTATTCAGGTCACCATTTATAATTTAAAATGTTAAGCAGTGGTTTTCACACTACTTAATCATTTGTCTAAATGTTTAATCTTATAATTCTTTGTTACCAGCATGAGCTTCGATAGTGCAAAGTATGCTTTCCCACCATCTTTTACACGACGTATTCAGGACACATTAAGTTTACCAGGTCGTTCCGCGCGACTTGAAGCTATGATTATTGGCATTCCTGAACCTGAAGTTGAATGGTATTTATGTCAAATAAACTTATAATAAATATTTTAAAAAATCTCATGTACTAATTCTACAGATTAAAGTGAATGCTGCATATGATAACATCATTAATATACCCATCTTATCTATTGACATTGAACCATACACTAAAATTAGAAGTTTTTATATATTATTAAAAACATATAAATAATGAAGAATTTGGATTTTATATTATTTCAGGCTTAAAGATGGGCAGCTTGTGAAATCAAGCCCCAAGTACAAAATTGGTAGAGAAGGCCACACTACAATTCTAGTTGTTGAAAACTGTGAAAACATTGATTCTGGAACTTATACTTGTAATATTTACAATGATGCAGGCAAGGCATCTTGCTCTGCACACCTCAAAGTAAAAGGTAATCATTTGTTCTTAATTATTTGCTCTTAAGCTTAAGAGTTTTAAATGCAAAAAAATATCTGTTTCTTTCAGTCATTTTAAATTTTGTATTGTTATAGTTGTTTAGGCTGATATTCTGTATAAAATCCACCTTAGTCAATGTATTTTTTATATCAATAATTACATTTTTGTTTTATGTTTTAGAGGAAAGATCTCAACAGTCTGTTCCAAGAACTTTTAGACCCATCATTTCTGATAATTATAGAGATTCTTTATCATCTACACCAAGATCATCAGTTGCAAGAGAAATACAACTAGAGGGTAAAATTTATTATAATTTTAAAGAATTTTTTGAAGCAGTACTATTTAGCAATTTTATTATACTTTGCATAATTTGTAATAGTTTAATCATATGGTTGTTGAATTTAAAAAAAGTTTATGTGCCACAGAGCTGACTTGATTTTGGTTAAATCTTCTTTGCTCGTTCCACTGATTGAATAAAATATCCTTAAGTTGTTCAATAAAAAAAAGCTTCAAACTATTCATTTTCTTTGTTGTTGGAACTAAAAAGGAAAATACATTTTAACTTAAGAAGAATAGAGGAATTAATTACTTCTTAATTTTGATCTGCCAATATGACTGAATGCCTTAATTATTTCAAATAAGTTTTGAGCCTATTTTTACATAAACAGTTTCTACAGCACATACGTTTTTTTTTAACTATGTTACTTACTTTATAGAAAAAATACCTTCAATGCCATTTGATAAGCCAGTTTTATTGGACGTGAAGCCTAATTCAGTCAAGTTATCATGGATGCCAGCTCCTACAGCCATGTTGCCAGACAATGCTCAAAGAATTACCTACACTATAGAAGCTAGGGAGTTACCAAGTAAAAATTGGGTCAGGTATAAATCGTTTTTAATCATTTTTGTTCACAATATTAAAAAACTATGTGTTTTGGATGAAGTAGGATGAAACCATATTTATTATCTTGAGCTCAGAACATTCTATGGCCATTTCTGTTTAAAAAATTGATTGATAAATTTAATCAGTTCATTTTATTTAATTTTATATATAATATATTTAATGTTATTGTAATTATTTGTAACAGACTTGATGGTAGCATTGATTCAACAACCTATTATGCTTACAACCTAAAACCAGAAAAGGAATACATGTTTAGGGTAAAAGCTGATAACCGATTTGGAACCAGTGAACCCACTTTGCCTTGCACTTTAAGAGCAAGAGGTATTTTTAATTTTCCTATTTTGTAGTGTTTAACAATATTGAAACTTTACTAAGTTAAAAAATGTTCTATTGTTTATCTCATGTTTTTAAAATTAGATCTAAATTTACTACGGTAATTATGAAACTAATTTTGAGTTTCAGATTCTTTTTAAAATTCTCCTTAAAAGGTGAAAAGAAGATTCATTACTTCAACCTTTAAGACTAGATCTATATTATTATTATAATAAATCATTTTATATGCTATTAATTAAATGAATTACAGAACAACCAAAACCTAGAGAATCAGCATTTAATGAAGCTGATTCATATGGTAAGTAACTTTAAGTCAAGCTATTCAATACTGAATTAAAAACAGTTGCTTAACTGGACTGCCATTATAAAAATTAAATACAGACATACACATCATTATATATAAGAATGTAAAAAGACTTTTATCTTAGTGTATGTGTGTGTATCCCTACATATAGGAACATTAATTTTGAATGGTTATTCCTCTTTGTTTTTAGCCAGACCAATACTACCAAAAACTAGACCATACATCTCAGATATTGGCAAAGAAACAATACAACTGGGATGGAAACCTGCTGAGATTCCTTCTACCCACAGGGCAATGTCCCTACCTCCTATTTCCTACAGAATAGAGGCCCAAAAACTACCCAGTGAAGAGTGGGTTCCATTAGCTAGTCGTATCAAAAGACCTAGTTTTTATCTGTCAGACCTGGAGCCAGATCGTGACTACAATATTAGAGTGAGAGCTCAAACCCCTTATGGAGTCAGTCAACCAACTGAAGCTGTATGGATACCTCGTGCAAAAGGTCTGCCACAAACACATTTCTTTTCATTTGTCAGACATAAAAATTTAACTTATTTTGATTTTTTTACGTTGGTCTTTCTTTTCAGGTATAAGACAAAATTAAAGAAGTAATTAATATTCATTGTTTCAGTTTTCACTGGAGTGCCTGTGACTCGACCAACAATCACTGAAATAGAGGAAGGTACTGCACGTCTTCAGTGGAATAGAGTAGAGATTCCAGCTTTTGATAACAAAGATGAGCCACTACTGTACATGATTGAGATGCAAGAGCCACCTTCCTACAGGTAGACTTGATAAATGTTTTAAGAATAAAATTAAAATTATTAGCTATTCATTTAATACTATTTTTTTTCAATTTGCTGAAAATGTGCAGTTATCATATACACAAAGTAATGACTATGTTTATCTGTATACAAATTAAAGCTATGAAATTGCAAAATCTTTATGTAGATGGCGTGAGTTAGCTCGCCGTGTACCTTCTAACTACTATATTGTACGTGACCTTGAACCAGCGCAAGATTATCGCTTCCGTGTTCGTGCTGAATCACATGATGGACTACTAAGTGAACCCAGTCCTGCTACATCAGTTTTTAGAACTCTTGGTATATTTGTTATAAAATTTATTTAAATAATGGAAACAAATTTTATTAAAGATTTTTTAATATGGAATCTGTTGTGTAAATGAATAAAAATCTAACAACAATTTTGTCAAATAGCCCTCACACACAGCCCTATTGACAGACTAGAAATTGAGGAATATGATCCAGAAATACAGAGTGCTAGATTATCTTGGAGACGTGTGGAAGTCCCTCCTTATAGTGATGCAGAAAACCCTCTTCTTTATATGATTGAGTATGTTTTCCCATAATTTCCTAAAAATATATACAAATTCTAAAAATTCCATAGATCTTTATATGAAGTTGCTATTATCTTCAGAAGTAACGAATCTTCTTTTTAATATATATTTTTAGATACAAAAATCCTCAACTTGAAGGATGGCGCCCCCTAGTTAGTGGAATTCCTACTACACGCTATAGAGTCCCTGATATTTCTCCTACAGATGATTACAGATTTAGAGTTAGAGCACTAAGTCCTTATGGTATTAGCCCACCTTCATATCCAACTGGACTCTACAGACATCTAAGTATGTTGGCTATATTTGTTTATTGTAAATTTGTTATTTGAATAACTATGAATTATTTTTCATAAAATTAGCTGATTATAACACAGTCAAAATTTGTGTTTATTGTTTTAAATAATGTTTGCCTTAACTTATTTCTCTTTGATTAATAAATTACAATACTGAAGAATTATAAATACATAATATTGCACCCTATCTTTTGTATTAATTAAATCTAAACAAAATTAAGTTAAATAATTTTGGCATTTGATATGTTTGATATTCCTTCCAAAACACTGCTTTTGTTTTCCATTTTAGGTCCTTTGAGGCCTTTAGCACAAGATCTTTACATTAGTGATCTTGAACCTTCAAGCATTAGGTAAATTTTACCTAACAGTTAATTTGTATTTATTTTGACTTACTATTAAAAGCCACTAACTATTTTTATAGAAATACTGTTACATTGATATTTATTCTTTTTTTTAAATCAAGGCTGTCATGGAGATCAGCCTCAGTTCCTCCAATCAAATCTGGGGAGCCAATCTCCTATCAAATTGAAGCTATGGAATACCCAAAAAGAGAGTGGCGTCCCATAGCTTTGAATGTGCAAGATACCAACTACCAGTTGAGAGGATTAAAATCATCAACTGATTATTCTTTTCGTGTGCGTGCACAAACTCCTTCAGGTCTAGCAGATCCTACACCCCCTGTCACATTAACATCACTTCCAGGTAAGCTGACTTAAGTAAAACAATTTATTAAAAAAAACTTCATAATAAGCTTTAAATGCACTTTATTTTGAAAACATAAATAAAACTTGCTTTCTTCAATAAAAGCATATTGCAAAATATGTAGCTATTTCATGAGCAATTGACATATGTCTGTCTGTTTGAACACAATAACTTAAGTACCATTTCAGTAATGTTGACAAAATTATTATATCAAATTTGCTGTTCTGTATCAACTTTTGTGTGATTTCCAGAAAAACCGAAGTGGTACTTATTCTGCTTCTCTTTTCTCAAAAGCCAACAACTTGAGTACCATTTAAGTTAGGTGGACAAAGTTTCACATTTAAGTTTTACATAGTATGCGCCTATTTCTTTCAAATTTTTAACGATTTTCAGATATTGGAAGCAGAACTTTACTCTATTTTTGAATGAACACTATAAATGGAGTACTATTTTATTTAGTTATATAAAAATTCATACAATGACATATATAAGATTTTATTCTTTAGTTTTTAGTGTTGAGTGACCCCCGGTAACCGGAAGTGGTACTTAACTTTATTTCTGAGTAAAAATTTCAATTAGTTGGACAAAATTTTAAACATTGATTGTTAAAAGATCTTATTTTCTGTGTTCTCTCATATTTTGAGTGATTTCTGCTGAACACAAATATTACTTAATGCAATTTCCGATTTCTGATAAAAGAGCATTTTTACCAGACCAAGGGGTTGGCATGATCGAGTGGGTATATCTCATGGTTGCTAAACGAAAAGTCTCAAGTTCGAGGCTTGTTTGCTAGGGACAGCCAATCTTCTAGGAGAGACAACTCCAAAATCAAACAACTGCTGCCTTGTAGTTTGTTCTTGGTTGGACAAAGGCTATGGAAGCAAATCCAAAATGAAAAGCAGGCTGAAATTAGAGTCAATGGCCTCTATGGCGCATATCCAGTTGACCTTTCCAACACTAAAATTAAGAATGAAGAAGAAGAAGACCAGAGCCATTTCTTCAAAACTCTTCTTGCAGGTTTAGACTTGATGATATTACATTGTGGCATAAACTTTGACGGAATTAGATGTTTGAATTAACTTTTTAAAAATCAATCGATGTTCCCTTTATAAAGCACTAATTTTCTGCTGTATTTTACACAACATTACTTATGTTCCTTTGGTGCATAATTGTTTTTTCTAAGGATTCTATTATATTTTTTTTAAATTGTGAGAAGGGGAGATCACTCTCGCTTTATTTTTAATAATTTTAAGTGCATATAAAATCTTATTATAATTTTTCTTTCTCCTATTTACTAATTTGTTTTTAATTAAATAGATACCACATAAATTTAAAAATATTTCCTTTAAAACTCAATAAGTAGCTTATGTTCTCTAAAAGTCAGTTATCTTCCCTTACTTAACACCAGTGAAAACCAGCTTTCCATGACAAACTGTTGACTGTTGTAAACAGACTGATCTAGTAATTGTTTGTTACTAATTGTGTTGTTATCTCCCATTCTGCTACTAAATTTAGAAATTTTTCAGTTAAATTTTAATGACTAATTATCTATCTAATTCAATAAAAATTGAGATATTCTTGCTCTGTCATATAAAAATCACTTGCCTGGAAAGTTTTAACAAAATTGCTGAATTAGAAGTGATTAAAAAATTGAGTTGCAAAATTTGCCACAACCCTCAAACAACCACATTGCAAATTAAATCTATGATACCTTGCAAATATATGGGTTGGGTGATACCTTAATAAGCTTATTAAATATTACATTCTTACTCAACTACAAAAGCTTTAATCTGGGTGAAGATTGTTGGCACTTGCAAATCTTTTTACTACAGTTTTCTAGATCACTATGATAAATGAATTAAATGCTGTGTACACTAGGGAAAAAATAGCCTACTTAAATTCATTAGTAATATTTAGTTAAAACAATAGAAAAATTGGGAAGTAAAATGTATTTTGTGTTGTTATGTTTTCTATTACGGTTTGTGTGTTGTTTTTTTTTTTTGTGTTCTGTTTTGTTTCTGTTCTTTAAAAAAATGTATTTTTTTCCTGTTCAGATTAAAATTCCATTTACACTTAAGATTTCTGTTAATTTTAAATGGTGGTTCAGATTTAAGTTTAAATTCCCGTAAAAGTTACAGTCTGGTTAAAGTTATTATTCCCATTAAATCTCTGTTTCTGAATAAAATTTTATTCTCTGTTAAATTTTCATTTCAGGTTAAAGCACCTGTTATGATTAAAGTTCCTGTTAGAGTAAAATTTTCTGTTCCGGGTCAAATGTCCGGATCCAGATCCGATGAAAGATCCGATGAAATATCTTGTTCAAGTAAAATTATGTATTCCAGATAAATTTCAACACTTGTAAAAGTTCCAATTTTAGTTCAGAGGTTTATTTTTAGATTTAGGTTTCGGTTAAAGTTATGGTTCAAGTTCTAGTTCTGTTTAAAGTTCAAGTTCCAGTAAAAATACAGATTCCAATTCAGTTTAAATTGCCATTTTCCAGTGAAATATGCGGTTTTGGCTGATTTTCCGGATAAAGTTGCGTTTCCAGATAAATTATTAATTCCGGTAAAGTTTGGTTCCAGATAGATTTCAGGTTCTAGTTCAGAGGCTTAGGTTTAGATTTAGATTTAGGTTGATGTTTAGACATTGGTTTTAGTTTAGGATAAAAAAAAGAAACTCTATCAGCCTAGCACCCATGGTATTTACCCCTCTTTTGACTATATGTCTAGTATTATATATATATATATATATATGGCACATTTTCTGGTCTAGCCACACCACCTAACCCACATAGCTGCATATGCCCATGTGCCAAACATGGAGACTTACTGATTTGTCTTATTTACCAATAAATGACTTAGACACTTTTATCAGGAGCCAATAAATCAGACTGTCATATTTGCAGTGCATTTTTTAAATGTTGCGTTAAAGTTTCCCAAAAGAAGTTATTTTAATAAATGGTGTTTGAAGATGCAGTTCAAGATGTGTAGAAGTAAAGGTATGCAATAAAAGACATAAAGAAAATATGAAACATGTGACCAGCCACCTTATTGTTGCTGCCTCTTTTACTATAGCTCTTGGGAGTACACACATTATATATATTATGTATATATATATATATATATATATATATATATATATATATATATATATATATATATATATATATATCATCATATATATATATATATATCATGATATATATATAATGATGACTATTTTGTTACATTTTCAATAAAACAACAGTGAGACCCCGTCTTCCTGTGAGAGAACCCTTGATTTCTGAAATTGGCAATGACTATGTTAAGCTTCAGTGGAGACCAGCTGAGCTGCCTTACTATTCTCGACATACTACTCCAATAACTTACACAGTGGACTACCAGGTATTCAGTTTCCTGTGTTATAGAATTTTTTTTTCAGCAAAACCATTGAGTTATGTTTTGTAATATCAATGTTACTTAATAAAAGAACCTCACAAAATGACAAAAATAAGAAAGTATAACAAAGTTGTTTCATTTTTCCAGGAAGTTCCAAAGTGTGCCTGGGTGAAAGCAGTTCAAGGAATACCTGACACATCATATACTGTTCGAGGTCTTCATCATGACAGAGATTATCGTTTTCGTGTTCGCCCTGAAACAGAGTATGGTCCTGGAGAATACAGTCTTCCTGTCCATGTTCATAGGCGCATAGGTGAATTACCTCAGTTTGTTTCTTTTACTTTATTAATCAGTTGTTTCTAATTTGTTCTTTTCCAATATATTTAAAGATCTTCTCTTTGTTTTTAATTGTATGTGTGAATCTGTTCACAGCGCCCTTACTGCCAAAAAAAGAACCTTTTCTCACAAAAGTAACACCATCTTCTGCCAGTCTTTCTTGGTTACCTGCATCATTGTCTTCTGGGGTGCCAAGCAAACCCATTGTCTACAAGATAGAGGGCAGAGAGCCACCTAGTACTTTATGGTATGAAATAACTAGTCGTTTGCCCGCGACATCATTCAACCTTCAGTTTTTGTATCCTGATCAAGACTACATGTTTCGAGTTACTGCTGATTATGATGGTGTAGAGAGTGAGCCTACAATGTCAGTGTATTTACCACGAAGAGCTGGTGAGTCAACATTCACTTTTTAAGATGCAAACATAAACTTTAGTATGTTATATAGAGCTATATATTTTGTTTGATATAAAAGCATGGATTCATTGTCTCATATTTATTTAACACTTTGGAATATTTTTTTTTGCAAATATATTTAGTGAAAAATTCTTGTAACTTTTTTATTGCTGTCAATTTTTAACTTATAGATCATAATAATGATGGTAAACATATTCAAGCCAACCAAATATTTTGTATAGCCTACATTGAATATAAATGAAATCATATCCTTTTAGCTTCTATTGTATCACCTGTTCCTTGGGATACACTCTTCATTACTCAACATTATACAAAACCAATCCCATCAACATGTTACTTAATTAATTGTAAAACCCTTTAATGTGTAGATGAATCACAAACAACATTCTGTAATGTGAAGCTATTTTGTTTTTTTGTTATAAATAGGTCCTCCTAAAATGCCAAAAGATGCTCCATATGTGTCCAGTGTTCAACCAGAATCTGTCATTCTTGTCTGGCGTTCTGTGGAACTTCCCAGCCGAATCACTGACTATTCTCCAGTTACATACAGAATTGAGGTTTTTAAAAAATTGTATCATCTTATTACATTTATTTAAGTGAAGAAGACAAGACATTAAAATAAGTTATAAATTCTGAAATACTATGAGATAAATTTATTATATTTATGTTGTCTAACTGGTTGGGAAAGTCTTGTATTAAGCACTATGCGCCTGAATAATTTATCAAAGAGCTTTTTTAAGATTAACTGACTGTGTGGTCAAGTGCATGATTATTAACCTAAAAGGCCTTGAATTAATTTCATGGGCTTAAGTACATAAGAACCTCCATGAGCAAACCTGATTTAAATTGGGGAAAGATATTTCTGTAACAATGCTGACCACAATGTCCATCATATGAAGAGGTCAAAGAAAAATGGGGCAAACGGGTGGCCTAGTTAACTTTTTTTAAAAACAGAATCAATGATGAAATTAATATGAAGGGGGAGAAGTAGTTTTTATGTTTTATTTTTTATTGGCTAATATTTATAGAAATATTCTGCTGAGTGTTTGGATCCCAGGCTTGAGTCTGTAAGATGTCCACCCAGCTTTGATGGGTGGTCTAACTGACTCACATTAGGGAAACTAAAGTCTACTGGGCATAGTTCTTACCACACTATTTCTTCAAATACAAAGATCTCTGAAACAGATGACCTCTACTTCACCTGCCACATGGATACTTTAAGTAGTTTAATTATAAACTAATGTTTTTTAGAAGAACATTTTAGTAGCCTATATACTTTTCTTACCAGATTCAAGAACACCCTAGATCTGATTGGCGTCCTCTTGAAAGACAACTTAATCAGACACATTTTCATGTGACAAAACTTCGACCAGATTTAGAATATTCTTTTCGTGTTCGAGCAGAAAATGAATATGGTGTCAGTGACCCTACTGATTCTGTAGTAGTTAGAAAAAGAGCAGGTAAAATACATTCTTAATTTTATGTTTAGAAATATTTTAATGCAAAAAAATATAATTGTGATAACTTTGGTCTATTTTTTTTTACCTTTGCATAACTTTATTACTGCACTCAAATACATTTAGTATTTTGAACATATCTTCTATTTTAAACTAAAATTAGTAAAATGTTTTCACTTTATTCATTGACTGCCTTGATGTGTCTCATTTTTTAAAAAACATTAATATTCATTCTTGTTTTCATATAACAGTACCTCCTGTAATGCCTCAGCATGAGCCTCTTCTGTCTGATGTAAAATCAGACTCATTGAGACTTACATGGCTGCCAGCAGAAGAACCATCCTATTTAACTGACAGTATTCCTATAACTTACACTGTACTTATGCAGGTTAGAGTTATCAGTAGTTACATTTTTAGACTGTAAAGTAAATGTTTAATACATATCTCTTTTTGTATCTGTCAAATTGGAATCAAGTAGGATTAATATAAATAGCATTATGTTATCTTGTCAAGCACTGCAAAAAATATTTTTACAAATTCTAGGAAGGTGGAGACACTTCTTGGCAGCCAATAGCCAGGCGTGTAGCTGGCACAAGCTATTATGTAACAGGATTGTCACCTGACTGTGATTATTCATTTAGAGTTCAGGCTGAAAATAATTTTGGTACCAGTCTACCTAGTTTTTCAACACGCCTTCATCGTCAAACAAAAGGTACACAGAAATATAAAACTTTGTAATTATAAAATTTTTAAAAAATTTTAAAGGATTTAATTTTTTGAATGAGTTTTATTTTCTGTTTGAAAGTAGTCGATCAATAGGATTTTTAATGCTTTAGTTATATTTTTGAATTGTTTTAGGTCCTATTTACTCACCTGAGATAGAAGATGTGGAGGCTTCTGCATTTCGACTTTCCTGGAAGCAGCCTCCTATGTCTAAGAAAACAACTTATTCAGTGGAGACTCTTGAGCCATCAACCTGGAAATGGCGACCTCTAGTTTCTCGATTACCCCATCCCAGTTATCGAATAACCAACATTCAACCAGCAAAAGATTATGCATTTAGAGTTAGAGCTGAAGTTGACTCTATCATCAGTGAACCTTCTTTACCCATTTCATTTTCAAGTCGAAGAGGTGAACATAAAAATTTTTTACAAAATATTATCCATTTTAAAATTGTTTCAGTTCAACAGCATTTTTCCAATAACTAAAGACTAAAGTTATCTTAGTCATTTAATAAATTAAGTTATCAAAATTTGGATTTTCACAATTGTAAATTACATCAATTGTTAAATATATTCACACACCTTTTTTCATAATCTGTTTTACTCTTTTTTTTATGTTCTCCAAAAATCTATTTTCTTTCATTTAATTTACTTTTTCTTTTGTAGTTGAGTACTCATTCTGGTGATTTTTTAAAATAATGTTTTCATAGTGTCTGTACAAATGCTAAGTTGACTTATTTCTTACTTAAGGAAAAAAGACCTAGTGATTTGTAACTGTGTTCCATTTGGTTTTATGGATTTTAAAATAAATTTTACTGTCTCTTAAATGGTCTAAATTATTTTCACACAACCAACTAATAATAGTGCTATTAAAAAGATCACTTTTGTATTGTCCCGAAGTAAAAAAAAATGAAAATAACAAAATCTCTTAGCTTTGTAGAAAATGAAAAATATAATTGAAATAACTCTTAACAATTTGTTGTACTATATATTTTACTTTCAGGAAAAACTGAATCAAATTTGAAATGTAAGGGTTTAGATTTAATAATAATTTGTGTAGCTTAAATTGCACTTGTATCAAGCACATCTTGCACTTTACTTATTTAAGTCAATGTCAAGTTTTGCATTTTTATTCAATGTCACATATTAATAAATTTAACCAATGCACACAATTTATAAGATAATTCTTCTAAGGGAATAAGTATAGCTATGAGGTCTAAATTTTTAAAGAAAAAGTACTGAAAAATTTTGATACTACTATCTTACCAGTCAATACATAAATTCCGTAGTATTTAAGTATGTGTTAAGATAGTTCTTTGAGAGAGCCACCAAAATGTTTTTCAGGTAAAAATGAGAAAAATGTAGACCTGTCAGACAATATTTTGATGTAGGTTAAGTTTTAATATTTCTGAATATACATTTGTGTAGCTAGGGGCAAACAAGAGATGTTTAGCTTCCTAGATCCATCTGCTTATTTAGTATGCACAATTTCTCCTAAAAGAAGCATAGACCTTTTTAATTTATTTTTCAGAATTTTATATCATTAAATAGGAAATGCTTATTATGACAAATGAATTTTCATGTTCAAGTTTTCAACTAAATTATTCTATTAACCTCTGTGCTAACAAAGTTATTATGTTTTAAAATTTCAAATCTGTATTGTACATTTGTGTTATATTATTCACTACACTGCACAAGCCAGCAATTTATTTTATGTGTGTGTGCGTGCGTGTGTGTGCGCGCGTGGGAATTATATATAGGGCCTATATATTTATATATAAATACATATGTTTATCTTTATGTTCATATCATCCTCATAACTGCCTGTCACTCCTACTGGGGTATGAATCACCAACCTCTATTCAGTGCCATTTTCTCAACCTGACTAAGGCCTTCAGGTTTGTAGTTGCCAGGTGTTTCTTGGTTGACCTCTTTTGCAGTTTGATTGTGGGTTCCACCTTAAAGCGTGCCTGGTGATCCTGGTTGGCAACAGTCTGCGCAGTGTGTGCCCAATCCAACTCTACCTTTTTTTCCTTATTCCTTCATCAATGGAAAGTTGTCCTGTCATTTCCCATAGGGTTGTGATGCTCATTGTGTCAGGCCAGCAGATCCTGAGTATTTGTCTGAGCCAACTATTGATAAAGATCTGGACACTTTCAATGGAGATCTTAGTCATCCTCCAAGCTTCTGCCCCATTGAGCAACAGAGTTATAAAGGCATACCTTGTTGGTCAAGGAAACCTCACTGGAAGTCCAGATGTTTCTTAGCTGTGCAAAGGATGCTATTTATTGATCCTTGCTTTAACACATCAAGTTGTTCACATTGAGTCCACTGGATTCCATTTCTGTGTTCTCTAGCTGTTGTCTTCATGTTCCATTTGAAGGTAAGAAGGAAGAAGATTTGTGACAACATGCATCATTGACTGACTCCATTTTGCACCTGAAAATTGTTTGTAAGTTGCCCTCCATAGACAACTCTACAGGGCACCACATTCTGTGTGTTTTAATGAGATTTACTATTTTCTTTGAAATGCCATAGTGGCTTAAGTGCTTCCAGAAGATATCTCAATCCACATTGTCAAAAGTTTCCTAATCAATGAATTTACAAACATTAATGAGTTCCACTATATTGACTGCTCAATTATGATGTAGAGGGTTGGGATCTTGTTCCTGCAGGATCTATTATGTCAGAATACTGCTTGCTCATCTCTTAGCTCTGTGTCAAGAGCATTACTCATCCTATTCAAATGACCCTATTAAAAACTGTCCAAGGTAGTGAGAAGAGTATGATTCCAATGTAGTTAATACATTTACTAAGGTCACCTTTCTTGGTGATCTTTATCAAGTAGCCTTCCTTCTAGTCTGTTGGTATTTGTTCCTCCTCCCATATCCTCTCAAAGAGTGGATGTAACATCTGAAAAGAAGGATTTCCTCCTGTCTAGTTTGATTCTCCAAGCTGCATAATGGTAGGTTCAGAGGTATGGGTCTATTTAGGAGTTCTTCAGAGTGTTTCTATCCATCTGTTGGTCCAAGCTTTTGGTGATGTTCCCTGTTTGTCCATGACAGATATATATATATATATATATATATATATATATATATATATATATATATATATATATATATATATATATATATATATATATATATATATATATTCATATATATATATATATATATATATAAATATATATATATATATATATATATATATATATATATATATATATATATATATATATATATATATTCATCCATATATATTTGCCCCTGTGTATAGAAATATATTTATGTTGTGTATAAACATATATATATCTATATATATCTATATATATCTATATATATATATATATATATATATATATATATATATATATATATATATATATATATATATAAATATACATGAATATATAAATATGTTTAAATATATGTGTCATTTGTTTTAACACCTACCTCACACTCCTTCACCATTTCTATGACACTGACTAAAACAGTAATTTATTATGCTTATACTAATGTTAAACCAGTGATACACAAATATAATTGTATTAACATTTTGAATTACCTTTTTTTAAAAATAATAATATTCATTTGGTTTATTTAAAAACTTGCATTTTCTGTTTTGAAAAATGATAATTTTAAATGTAATTAGTAGTTATAGTCAATATATTTATTATTATTTAGAATACATTCTAAAATATTTTTAAAAGCCATTATTATTAAGTTAATAGCAAAGAATAACCTGGAACTAAAATAATCTACATCATCCAACAATTTACTCAGTAAAATTCACCATTTAAAATTTAATTTTATGCCAAAAACTTATGTTTTTAATTAGCATTTTTAGGCAAAAATTTCAGGTCCGAACCTCTCCTCCCCTTTTTCATGTCTTTAAATTCTTCAGCTGATTATATATTTTATTATAAATATTCATTGAAATGTGTGTTTTTATGGATTTAATCTTAATTAATAGAAAAGTATGAAAAATGTTTTTTTTTCACTTACATTCTCAAAATGGAGATGGATTTTTTTTAAAAAGATGCTTTTTAAGTTCAGTAAATCATTTTGCTTGCACAGTTACAGAGTTGCTGGGATTCTACAATATTGCACCAACTGGATGTGATAACAATATTTATTTCTCAGTAATTAATTTTAAGTTTCTCAAAGAAAGCACTACAAATAATAACTTACTCGCAGTGTTTAAATATAATCTTTCTAATTATTACAATTTAAAGATAATAAAAACGTTTTAAACCTTTTAAAACTAAATGTATCTCTTCCCTCCCCATTATCAAAAATCGTCACAACACCCCCCCCCCCCCCTCCTCAAATTGCAGTACAAGCAATTACTTTCTAAAAAAGTTTTCTGGGCTCAGCCAACAATAAGTTGTTAATCAACTTGTTTTTATAAACCACAAAAGTCCTCTATAAATAAGTGCAAATTTCAATTTCTAAAAATACTTTTAAAAAATGCAAACATATATCATCACACCTTCTGAACATCTCCCCATCATCATACATCATCTTAAAAGTCTAAACCACCCTCTGCCCTTTACTGTCATTTATGAACAACCCCTAGTAAGCTATTTTTCTCTAAAAATAACAAAGTGTGATAAAATAAAGTATGTCACTTTGAATGTGGCTTTAAGGTAAGGCAGGTCCTAGATATGTTATATAATATGGTCCATCATATGAGGGGTGGTGGCCTATGGAAATGTAATATGCAACAATGCAGGTGGCTCAATGTTTCTGTTGTTGTGGATTGTTGTTTTTTTTTATATATTTTTCTTGGCGCTGTAAAATAAAATTCTATTTTGTTGGTTGTTTTGTTTTTATATTTTTCTTGGCACTGTGAAATAAAATTCTATTTGATTTAATTTTCAACTTTGCAGCATTGCCAACTGTACCAGTGGAACGACCAACACTTTCTGATATTTATGATGACTCAGTTCGTGTCAACTGGCATACAACACCATTTTATGGCCATGTTATGAAATTACCTCAAAGTTATAGATTGGAGGTTGGTTGTTTTTTTATATTATTTTTTGCCAAAACTCTATAAAAGTAACACTAAGTGCTCAATTTGAAATCAGACAAAATAAAAAATTTCTGTGCAATAATAAAGTATAACGATGACAACTTTAATAAGCAATGCAAATAATTATGTCTCTCATGATATTAGATTCTAATCAATTGTTTTCTTATTATTCATATATGTTGGAAATAACACCTTGGGTATTAGATATCTTAGATGATGAAATTTTAAAAGATATTTATTCAAATGATAATTCTTTATGATGATTGTAAATATCTCTCTATAAATACAAAAAATGTGGAATATAACATATAATAAGGTAAAAGAACTACCAGATGGCTACTGGCGAACCCTTGTAGCACACACTGATCAGTGGAGTTATGAAGTGACAGATCTGAGACCCAATCAAGACTATGCCTTTAGAGTTAGGACAGTAACTCAAAGTGGAATGTCTGAGCCCTCATTGCCAGTATACTTGTACAGAAAAGCTGGTGAACAAAAATATCTTTTATTAATTATTAGAAAATTTTATTGTTTGTAAATATTATTAATTAATAGCATTTTTAAAATTCTTGATTAAAGTTGTAACCTTACTAAAAAGATTTCTTTTTATTTGTTAATTAATTATTTATTTGCATAACTTTTTAATCATGAGCTTAACATTGATTTATTTTAAGCAACTCCCAATTTTCCACTACCACCACCTGAAATATCTGATGTTGGTGATGATTATATTGGCCTACGCTGGAAGCTTGTTGATATCCCTGCATTTGATGTAGATGAGACTCCATTATCTTTTATGATAGAGGCTCAACGGCTACCAGATTATAACTGGCAACCTGTAGCTAGAGGGCTAACTGGAATGTCACATAAGGTCTTTGTTTTTAGTAGTTAGTTTAACATGTCAACTATTATAAAGTTCAAGTTCAGCAGTAATTTCAATTTCTATGTTAAAAAATGCTTGTGTAAAAGCTTTATGGTTAATTTTTTTCTAAAGATGGTGTATAATATTAATTTATATTTTTGTAAGCCATTTATAGATCATTTAGTTATAAGCAGTAGCATAAAAATCTTTTCCAGAAGTTAATAGCCTATAATTTTAGCCTATAATGAGTGACCACATTTTACTATTGTATTCTTACTACTACTTTTTTTTTAAATGTTATGAATTATTAAAATTTTAAAACAGAAAATCATAGCAAAATACTCTTGAACAACATTGACTTAAAGTGCTAATAAATCTTAGTCTTGAGATCATTTTCATATTAGAATTATTTATGAGATACACAATGGGTTCATTAAAACAAAATAATATCACTTTTTAAAGTATTTTGGTGTATTTCACTATATATCACATGTATTTCAATGGTCAGGTTTATTTACAATTTATAATGCAATATGAGTGGTATAAAAGAAATTCTCCTGGTGTATGACTTATAAGTTGAATTATTAACTTGGCTTCGGCTGACTTTATTTGTATTATCACGTCATAGTTCTAATGCATTGAGTATAAATAATATTATTAATATTCATTTAACTTATTAATTCCAAGGTTATATGTCAGCTATTTGAAGAAAACATACTGTATTACAATTTTTTTGAGTAAAATAACACATTCTTAGGTAGCTGGTTTGGATCCCAGTCATGACTACAACTTTCGTTTGCGTGGTGAAACATCACTAGGGGTGACACAACCTTCTCCCCCTACCCCACTGTACAGGCGACCCAGTAAGTGAATATGACATCAACTAACAAGATTAAAATAAATAGTAATTTATTTATCATAAATTATTTATAACTTAATCATTTAATTTATAAATATTGTTGATTATTTTATTTAGTAAGAATATTTTTCTATGTAACCATATTTACAGTTCAATCAGGAGTTCCTATTGCTAATGTGACTATTGATACAGTTCATCCTTATTCTGCTAATCTTCAATGGAATCCAGTTTATTCCCATCCCTATTCAACATCAAAAGGTTTAAAGTATACCATTGAGGTAAATGTAAAAAAAAAATTATGTTAAGTTCAAGAAGAGCTAAAATTGGAATGTACAACAAATAACTAGGCACACTCATCACAAAATGACCCTATAAAATCAAGCATAAAAACTTGCATCCCTAAAATGTATATCCAACAGGTTCAAGAGCCACCAAGCAATGAATGGTATTTACTAGCCCATGACATTACCAATACAAGCTATGTTGTGCCAGATCTAAGCCCAAGAAAAGACTACCTTTTCAGAATCAAGGCCCAAAAAGGATCAGGAGAATACAGCCCACCAACTGCTCCTATTCCATTTTACAGAACTCCAAGTATATCATTTTATTTTCCTTTGTTTTTGATGACTAAAGTTAAAACACATGAAATTAATGCTTTAATTCAAATCAAATTTTACCCTAAAAAAAAGCATAGTGGGTTGTCGTGTTTTTTCTTTTGAAAAGATCTGAATAAAGTTGCACAATTTTTATTAGTGCAGTGGTACCTCTAGATCTATCGCTTTAATTTGTTCCATAATATTACTTGTATCTCAAAGCAATTTTCTCCCTTGAAATTAATTGAAGTGCCGTTAATCCGTTCCACCCCCTAAAATGCCACCCCAGTTGTTTAGTTAATAAGATAAGTGTTTTTATACATGACAAGTATTATTTAATAACAGTCAAGGATAGTGCAAAAAAAGGGGGTTTTATAAAGTGTATTTACCTTGAAAATCAGCCAACTTGAGCTTATGGAGTAGATATAGGCCTAGTGTAAGGAAGAGGAGAATCATTTTGTTCCCTGTAAAGCTCTTTCTGTCACTTTAATTCACTTACTTGTTTCACTCTTAATGCTACACTTTATTCCATAACTTAACAGAACTTTAACATCACCAAGCACAATTGAATCTCAATGTTATTGGATAATGTTTTATTACTATCGCCTAATTTTCATCACTGCTTTTCTTTTCACTGGTCATATCTCAAAAATCTCTTATTTATCTCTTAGTATGTCGGGGTTCTACTGCATGAAATCAAAGATCAACCCTATGCCTAACACGGGTGGTTTGAGAATGGCAAAATTTGAAATCTTTTTAGACTGGCTTTATCAGTCCAGCTTCTGAATATTTTTTATTATGCTCAGCATTAAATGTAATAAATACCAGAAATGGTAAACTCATGTTTATATTACTTATTACTTATTACTATTATATAAAATAAATGGGTAACAGGTTGTTTATTATTACTTTGCTATAACAGGCTAAATGATGGTATAGAGAGCAATTATATAACACTGCTTTTGGTTTGTTTTGTTTTTCAAATAGGCTGACTCGACTTGCTCACATTTTTATCTTTTTAATACATAATTTCACTTTACAACTTTTTTGGCAAAGATGTGGCAAACGTTTTTTTTTTAATTAATTTGATTGGTTGTCATAAGTTAATTTAAATATCAGTAATATCACAGATAAAATATAAAAAGTTATGTAATGATATTTGGGGGAAGTGTGATGTTGTAGTCTTTGGGGGGGGGGGGGGGGTCTATTGAAATTATTTTTAACAAATGGTATATCCCATTAAACAAGTACTACTAGATTCAAATTAATTCTTACCTTACAAACATTAATTATCTTTACTTACAGAAACTCATGAAATATTAATAATTTTCCAGCTTCTGCCATAAACCAGATCCCTGCTTTGACTTATCCAACAGAAGAGTATTTTCCTTTAAATAGACCATATATAGAAACACTCATTCTTCGAGGTAAATATAAATAATTCTAAAAATATATTTCCTTCTTATCTGCAATTAAACAGTTTTATGACTTGAGCCATGTTTAATTGTAAGTACAACTGCCCTGAAACTGGTCTTTAGGAAAATTTCACTAAAT
The DNA here is from genome assembly GCF_028476545.2 of Physella acuta. Lineage (NCBI taxonomy): Eukaryota > Metazoa > Mollusca > Gastropoda > Physidae > Physella > Physella acuta. Next base: position 1,412 of record NW_026733722.1, on the reverse strand, counting down.
TGATCTATGGTTAGCTCTATATAATTTTAGGAAATCTAACATTTGATTTTTTTTCACTATCTAAATTTCTTGAATCGGTTCCTTAACTTTGGCTACTTAAGAGTGTGCCAGCAGGCTTAGTAGTTAATTAAATCTGATTTACTTTTTAGTCTTATAGTTTTTAGTTTTAGTCTTACGATAAACATTTTTAATTCTCAAATTATCAAAAGAAAAAATTTTTTACATAGCAGTACATTACTGAAGAAGGGGAAATAAGTGGTTGAAAAGTTTGATAATATAAGAAAAAAACTTATAATTTCCTTTTATTGTACTTCCTCTAAATTACATTTATTTTACCTGTTGACAATTAGTATTATGAGTTGGAGAGTTGTTTTTTTGTTTCATTTTGAATTCAAATAAAATGGCATACACTTTTACTTACTTTTAAAAAATTAGGTATGGAAATAATGAATTTTCTCCTAATATTGATTTTACATTTTTTAACTTTCACAGTTCCACCAAGGATGTCTATAGAAAAGCCAACAATGACAGTAATCACTCCAGAAAGTGTGCGATTAACTTGGAAAGCTGCTCGAGTTCCATCTTCCACCGCTTCCATGTCACCTACAACTTATAGGGTGGAGGTAAAATAGTTACATACATTTCTTTTAAGCTGTCATTTTGTCAATCATTTAATGCTTATTCAGTTACCAAGTGATCTTTCTGAAAAAAAAATTAAAAATGTTGAATCAACTGCTATGAAATTTCCAGGTTCGTCATGAAGACTCTTTTGAATGGATGGAGAAAGCTACACATATTTCAGGTCTTACAACAGAAATAAAAGGGCTAAATCCCCACATAGACTATGCATTTAGAGTTAGAGCTGTTAATGATTTTGGCTGGAGTGAATCTACATTACCAGTTTTTCTCCATAGACCTCAAGGTAACAGTGGATTCTTTTTTTTATTACAAAATCAGCTGCCATGCAATATACATTGTATCTTTATTCTTATTTTGTCTGGAACAGAATACACATTTTGCTATTTTTACTTTCTTGTATATACGAAGTATAGAGAAAGTATTGTAATCGTGCAAAAAAAAAATCGAGATTTGATTTTTACAAATCTCGACGTTTTACATCTCACTGATACGGAAAAACATAATTTTGCAATCTTGTCCGTATGTCTGTGTGTGTGTCTGTCTGTGTGTAAACACGATAACTTGAGTACCATTACAGCTAGGTTGATGAAATTTCATATATAAGTATTTTATCAAAATCGTAGATCCGTATCAACTTTTGAGCGATTTCCGATAACCGAAAGTGCTACTTTTTCTACTTTGAAATTTTAAAAAGCCTATAACTTGAGTACTATTTCAGATAGATAAATGAAATTTCACGTGTAAGTAAAAGATCTAATTCTCTACCTTCTGTC